>NW_014577076.1:1205394-1215789 GCF_000485595.1 Priapulus caudatus
AAACATATGGATCATGTACAGGCACCTTAACCCTAACCCTAACCCTAACCCTAGGCCCTAACCCTAACGCTAACCCTGTCCCTAACCCTAACCCTAGAAATGACTCTTTTTTAAGAATGGAAGGATCAATTTCGTGCAGGGGGTGGAAGCAACATAAAATATTGGCGAAATGGGAAATTGGCGAAGTGGGAAAATGGCGAAATGGGAAAATGGCGAAATGGGAAAATGGCGAAGTGGGAAAATGGCGAAATGGGAAAATGGCGAAATGGGAAAATGGCGAAGTGGGAAAATGGCGAAATGGGAAACTGGCGAAATGGGAAATGGCGAAATGGGAAATGGCGAAGTGGGAAAATGGCGAAATGGGAAACTGGCGAAATGGGAAATGGCGAAATGGGAAACTGGCGAAATGGGAAATGGCGAAATGGGAAGACACCGTCTCCACATCCACAATACACACAAAAATACGCCATAAACGCTACGTCATGACGCTATTAGCGCGCGCCGCGAATGCCTTCTCGACTTAACGAGTGTCATTAGATAATAGATGTAGATTCGTGATAGCGCCGCGCCGTGCACTGCGCGCGTACGCACGTGCGCAGCTCGACTGCATTAGAAAACTAGACAGAGTGCACTCACGGAGAGTGCATACCTCCGCCAGCGACATACGCCATACGCCATACGACTCACGAAATACACGAATAACCGACGATATACGCCAGCGTACTGACATGTACATGCTGGCTTGATGGCTTGAGCGAGCCGCTCGTTGCTGCTGCTCACTCACATGTACACGCTCGCTGGCTCGCTGCGCTGGCTGGCTCGCTGGCTGACACGCTAATATCGATCGCGCGAACACACGAACACACGCACACGAGAGCCAAAACATAACCTCCTCCAACTCCGTTGGGCGGAGGTAACTATAGGCGTCGATGACTACGGAGGGGCGAGCCGTGAGTGAGCGGCCAGCACAGTACGCCTGAGAGTATCAATGCAGCCAGATTGCACTCGACGCTCGGATTCATATTCAAATGCAGAGGGTGGGCAGCAGTGGCGGGTCAGGCGGGGCGGGAGTGAGAGTTCAGGGGTCACTGGTTTCCACGGCGTGTAATATAGGCGGCCTACTAAACCGCCGACAGCAGCGCGACTCACAAAAGTATACGACTACCCTTACACTATCTCTCTCTCTCTCTCGCTCTCCCATCTCGACACATAACCCAACAAGACGACCACGTATGTAAACGTGCCGGCTGAATAACAAATCGATGTTGTTCCACACGTTCCACGACATGCGTGCGTTCGAAATTGCGAACAATAAAAGCTTGGCGGGGAGGATTAGGAAACAACGTCGGAAAGATGCTAGGGAAAGGGAGTAGGTGCACCACTCGCCTGCTTCCCACAAGTATCACGAGCCACCGCACGCAGGTCCGTATAGCCTGTAGTAGTTGTGACGATGTTTCTGACAACAGACCACAGCTAGACTATTACATAGACTATATACATTACTATCGCACAGTAGTCGGCGTGCACGCGTGCCTACACACACGTCACGGTGGGCAACGGATCCAGCGCTCATATTGTCGTTGTTCACCCACATACGTGTTGTTCACCCACGCACGCGTTGTTCACCCGCACACGCTCTGTTCACCCACACACATATTGTTCACTCGCACACACGTCCTTTAGCCATACACGCGTTGTTCATCCGCACACATATTGTTCACTCGCGCACACGTCCTTCAGTAATACACGCGTTGTTCACCCGTACACACATTGTTCACCCGCGCACGTCGTTTAGCCACGTACGCATTGTTCACCCACACACGCGTTGCTCACCCACGCAGACGTTATTCACCCATGCATGCGTTGTTCACCCTCACACGCGTTGTTCACCCACACGTGCGTTGTTCACCCTCACGCGCGTTGTTCACCCTCACGCGCGTTGTTCATCCTCACGCTCATTGTTCACCCTCACGCTCGTTGTTCACCCTCACGCACGTTGTTCACCCTCACGCTCATTGTTCACCTTCACACGCGTTGTTCACCCTCCTACGCATTGTTCACCCTCACGCGCGTTGTTCACCCTCACGCGCGTTGTTCACCCTCACGCTCGTTGTTCACCCTCACGCGCGTTGTTCACCCTCACGCTCATTGTTCACCCTCACGCTCGTTGTTCACCCTCACGCGCGTTGTTCACCCTCACGCGCGTTGTTCACCCTCACGCGCGTTGTTCACCCTCACGCGCGTTGTTCGCCCGTGCACACGTTGTTCAGCCGCATGGTTGTTTTGAATGTCGCGGTTAAATCGAATCATGCGCCGATTTCAGGTTTCTTGTCTCAGCGCGCCCGCTCGATATGGCAGCTCAGGCCCATTCACAGAGAAGATTATTGACAGTGTTGCGCGAGTTTCAATGCGGGAATCACTCAGCTCTGTGCGCCCGGCAGGCGAGAGCTATTCAATATTCACACAGAAAAAAAGATTCTACGTCTTCGGCTAGACCTGCCATTCTATGGTCGCGAGAAACACGTCGGTTTAAGTCAGAAGCTAGTATTAATAACAGTCTTCATTACATTAATTCAATAATGACCAGAAATGAGGCTCCTACGTGAGGTTTTCATCACCGGGTGTTCAGCAGCCCACGATAGAGGAAGAGAATGAGAGCCTTTGTTAGCCTCTCGATTCTTCGTTATTTGACAGCGCCACCAAAAGATATGGTCTGTTAATAGCACGTTAGCATACCGCTAACCATAGACGTCGTTACACTGAACCATTAATTCCAACACCAATAGGTTTTTATTTGTGTTATTTCTTATACGCACGTGTATGAATGCCACTATTGCTTGCTTCTAATCGATCTAAAACAAACTCTGCTAAAACTCCATCTAAGCATAATCGTGAGAACGTGTGGTGTGGATGGAACGTATTTTACCACCCAAATGTTCTCAATACTAGATTTGCATTCAAATTTTTACGTGTACCATTTCATTATTTTAATCAACCCACATACACACGCGCGCGCGCGCAAGCACGCACGAATGCACGCATGCACGATACTTGGCTTCTCTGTCATTAAGCCTCCTCAGTACAAAGATTCTATCAAGTGAATGAGTGAAGCGCCAGCTTACCGGGACACAGCGCGAATATTTTTGCTTTCGATTTTCCCCACGGTCTGCATTTGTCAAATCACGTCATCTCGTATTCGTGAAGAGACTATATAGGTTGAGCCGCAACGGGAGAGAGATGTATTCTTTTGTTGACCTGTTTATGGGCATCTCGAAGAGTCCATCGCAGGCCCTGGATGTCGTTATCTTCAATTGAGCGGAAAGTGGGTCAGATGACAGGACGATCAATATGGAAAGAACCTGCAGTGATTGCCCGCGCTGTCGAAACAATGAAACCCACTTAACGATGTCCCTGGAAACTGCCTTTGAAGACGGCCTAGTTTCTATGTTTGCGCCATGCGAACGAGGGAAAATGGTGGTGCTGGTGCTGCGATGAGCAGTGCATGGGGTGTTGTTATTAGTAGTAGTGGTGCTAGTGGTAATGGTAATGGGCGGACTCTAATCTGGAACTGGACTGAAGTATAGCTGACATCGTGGTGTTGGTAGTGAAAGTGGCGCCGGCGGTGGTGGTAGTGAGGACGGTAGTTACGAAGAGGATGGTAGAGGAGCCGATCGTGGTGGTGACGGTAATGGTGGTGGTGGTGACGGTAATGGTGGCGATGACGGTAATGGTGGCGATGACGGTAATGGTGGTGGTGGTGACGGTAATGGTGGCAATGACGGTAATGGTGGTGGTGGTGACGGTAATGGTGGCGATGACGGTAATGGTGGTGGTGGTGACGGTAATGGTGGCGATGACGGTAATGGTGGTGGTGGTGACGGTAATGGTGGCGATGACGGTAATGGTGGTGGTGACGGTAATGGTGGCGATGACGGTAATGGTGGTGGTGGTGACGGTAATGGTGGCGATGACGGTAATGGTGGTGGTGATAATGGAGGTGACGGTGGCCGTGGCGTGGAGATGGTGTTACTGTGTGGGGTTGTGATGTTGATAACTATAATAATGATGATGATGACGATAACGATGACAACGACAACGAAACGACGACAATAATGATGACGATGATGGCAACGATGACAATGATGGTAGTGAATGGGGTAGTGGTGGTCGTAGTGGATTTGATAATTGGAGTCGTTGTTATTGGTGGTGGTGTACTGAATAAATTACTAAAATGATAATAAACATAGCTCTATAATATAAATCATGCTGCGCGTATATGTATTTAGAAACACAAAAACTGTGTGTGGTTCAGTTTGCGTAGGGCTTCTGCTTCTGACTCTGCTTCCTACATAACAGCAATGGTAAGCTGGGAGGCAGCAGTGCTAGACCGAGCTACTAGCCAAACAAGAAGGGACGCTGAGTCATGTTCAGCTTCCTATACACGGAGATTATCGATTTTTATATTTTGTGTGAGTAATATTGTGTTCATGGATAACAAGAAAGCAAACGAAAGAGGCATTTTATAAGAAGACGCGCCATAGGCGAGATAATGCTCTACGTGTATGACATGAATTTCATCATCATATCGATGGTGGCGAGGTCGGTTCGATCCACAATGTCGCAGCAAGAAACGTTAAGAAACAATGATCAGATGGCAGATTGCACACCGAATTGAGCTGGTTTTACAATTTCAGAAGGTAGCAAGTTGAAACTGTTTGTATACGAAAACCCGTCTCATGGCGAGCAACCATATTAACAGACAGATCCCAACCCGACAGAGTGCTGGTTTGCTTACAGGGCACTAATGTCTCGGTAAACATTTTTTGCGCTTCGGCAAATACCATTACGAACTCCAGTGTCAACGTCGCAATGTATTTGGCTCTGCGGAAGAAATCGAATTATCCGTTGTCACGCGCATTTAAAATTTACCGTTTTTTTCTACGGAAATCCTCGCATTAAGACGAACGTCACGGACAACTGTCTGTCTAACGGACGCGCGCGCGTTACATCCGCATCTCGCTATACGCCCGCACTCATTTACAGCTGCTGCCACAAACACGGCGGAGAATCGCCGCCGAGTCTCGAATCCCGAGATTTATTAGGAAGAAGCTCTCCTGAAATAGCCGCGGTATCAGCTGTGTCTGTTCGAGGACTGACTACCTGCACAGAAAAGTCACCATGGCTAAAGTAGTATTGAGGATAGAGACTAATTACTGATTGACCTTTGTTAGAACCACACATATCAGGAGCGGACACGGGCCGTCTGTGAAATCTTCGCATTTGCAACTATGGTGACCGAGAAGACAGACACTTGTAGCCGATGCCGCGCGCATTTATCCACGCATGTTACACCGATATCTTTCTATAGATATCTCTATAGCATTAACCACTATGCGTAGCGTTTGTTACGATCCCCATAGTTGTGTATCTGTTAGTACATGGCCCAGGAAGGTAGACACATAAACACATGTCCATATATAAGTTTAGCTGGACAAGCACCGCCAACCACGACGACAACGACAACAACAACAACAACAACAACGGCAGCAGTAACAATAACAATAGCAACAAGAATAAGAACAAAAACACCAATACACCAATAACAATAATGATCATAACTACGTCAACAACAACAAGAACCATCACTATTACCCCAGCTCACCCCCCCCCCCACACGCAGTCGTGCACGCACGCAACCACACAGCGCCACCGAATTATGCCACGCGAACAATGTTCCCCGTCTTCCTCCTCCTCCTCCTCCTACTCCTACTCCTCATTCTCCTTCCCAGTCCCGACGGTACGACAACAAAGCCGCCGTGAATCTCGACCATCTTCGCTTAAAAGACGAAGATTAATTAACGCGCGGCCTCGCGCGGCAGCACGTCGCCTCTGTCAAGGTCACGGCGGGGGCGACTAACACCGAACATGGCGGCTTGCGCGGCCGTGGCAGTGGCTTAACAGTGAGCGTAGATTAAAGGCCGATAAAGTCATTTCGACACTCCGCTCATACTCATTAAAGCTAGCCGAGTTAAAACGAGGTCCTATTTGCATACGTGCCGGTTTTGAATTTCACATTATCATCGAGTTTGTGCTGCGTATCGATTTGATGCCGAATGCAGATGATTCGAGTGACGAGCAAGAGAGGTCATCAGCCGGACGTGAACACTGCAATAACTACCACCGTCCCTGCCTCCCCGTTATTCCCACACTCTCTCTCCCCGCTCTCCTCGTCTCTTGTCTCGCGTTTCTCTTAATTTCTCTACTTTTAAATTTAAATTTTTACTATTACAGTTACTACTCATGTATACATTCTGTTAACTTATCTCTTTCCTATTCTGTCTCCCAACACAATGTCCTTTAGCCAGCACCCATTCTTTCTTGTCTCTCTCTCGCTCTCTCCATCCGTCACCCACCTTACCAGTCTATTATCACACGCAGTACCCATGTTCAGTTTACAACCGAGTGGATGTATATTTGCCAATCGAATCCATATAATAAAGAGTCCATAATAGAACATTTCTATTATGGACTCTTGATATAATAAACGATGGAATAAATTCAAGGGCAGGTTACATTATACATGCTACGCTTGCACACCCCCTGCCGCTACAGGTATGGTAAGGTAGGTGTTACGCACGCACACACGCACGCACGCACTCACATAGTGCTTCAGCTCAGCTCACGGCCAGCTACAGGCTACATATAGATGTACGTATACACGCGACCGCTTTCCCGCTGTGAGGAGAGCCGACCGACCGACCGACCGTGCGACTGACTGTTCAAGATTTCAACTGGAGAAACCAAATTGATTTTTTCCGGCTTACAGCGCGAGCACGTAGCACTCCCCTAGGACATCCACCCGCGAATTGAAATGCATTCGGCAGCGACTTTTGTAATGAATCATTCTTGCAACAGTGAACAGCGAAACTATCTGTCAAATAAGGGACTGAGCTTGTTTTTGCCTGTACTTCCTCTTACGTCTTTTTGCTCTTCTGCAAATTCACGCGGCGTGCCCGACCTCTCCCGCATTTCTTCCTCTACACACCGAACACACACACGTGCGCGCGTGTATGCGCACACATTCTACTTTCTACTAATATGTTTACTTTATAATGACACTAGCGTAACATTGCAACGATGCGACTGTTGTATACGCGAGCAGTTACAGGGTGGGTGAGGGACTGTGTGGGAGAGGGACTGTGCGGGGAAGGACCTTGTGGGAAAGGGACTGTGTGGGGGAAGGGACTGTGTGGGGGGAAGGGACTGTGTGGGGAAGGACCTTGTGGGAAAGGGACTGTGTGGGGAAGGACCTTGTGGGAAAGGGACTGTGTGGTGAAGGACCTTGTGGGAAAGGGACTGTGTGGTGAAGGACCTTGTGAGAAAGGGACTGTGTGGGGAAATACCTTGTGAGAAAGGGACTGTGTGGGGGAAGGGACTGTGTGGGGAAGGACCTTGTGGGAAAGGGACTGTGTGGGGGAAGGGACTGTGTGGGGAAGGACCTTGTGGGAAAGGGACTGTGTGGGGAAGGACCTTGTGGGAAAAGGACTGTGTGGGGAAGGACCTTGTGGGGGAGGGACTGTGTGGGTAAGGGACTGTGTGGGGAAAGAACTATGTGGGAAAGGGACTGTGTGGGGAAGTACCTTGTGGGGGAGGGACTGTGTTGGGGAAGGGATTGTGTGGGGAAAGGGACTGTGTGGGGAAGGACTGCGTTGGGAAGGAACTGTGTGGGGGTAGTCTCTAGGTAACTAATGAAGGGCTGCGTGGGAGGGACCATGTGGCGGAGAGAGAGTGACAAGCTAGGGAGCGATTATGTGGGAGAGGGACCATGTCGGATTTCCCAATCAGAGTTCACTCCGCGAACGCCGGCCGTGCTGCTTGGCGACTTGTTCATCGTCACTTCTCTTCGTAAAACAACTAGGAACCCGTATAACTAATAGGTGGCACAACACAGGCTGGTTGCCGACCTAGTTGTGAATGCCGACGAGAACATCCGCATATACGCATATACGCCATACACGCATATACTATAGGCGGTTGTGAATTATGAACAATATATAACGAACAAGAGAACAGTCGCAGAAATTCATCCGCGACCTGACATGATCATTTTTGAACACATCTCACATAGCCGTGCACGTATGTATTCATGATACAAGGATTTCTAAGAATATTTATGTTAACAGCGTCTTGCCGAGTCAATCTAGCTTGACTGGCTATGCACGCGCTTTGCGCTGGTAATAAAATGGTTATAGGCAAGCATTATTTCGTACAACGAAAACCTAAGCAATGATAATCAATCCCCCCACACACAGACACATACACACTTCCCTGTAAACAGTACAACTGTCGCCAACTGTCACTCATACATACCCTGCCTGCCATCACGAGAACAAGAGCCGGTTTGCTGTCGCTCAGAACTCAATCACTTCAGTAAGCTATATAGCGTGTCGTGCCCCTCAAACATGAAAGCAGAGGCTATCTAAGCACAAGGACAACAACGCACGCGGGCCACAATGACCGTGAATAGCTTGAAGGAATGGATATATGAGAGATGTTTAGATTTCTCCGGGATAAAATAATCGAAATTCGGTTGCCAAGCCTCGTGTGTATGTTGCCGAGCGCAAAAGCACTCTTTATATTCATGGTCTTAGACTCGACGTCCGATCTTGCCGGGGGAACCTTCTGTGTGCTTTACAAACCTATTCGTCTACAATGCACTTATAACATGGTAAGACATATTAGCATAGACTAGAACCTACGCTTCAAAGCAGTTTGGCTGATTACAAAATGTCGTATGATCATGCTAGTTACGTTGACGTTGATCATAGCGAATTCTAATATATGCATAATATGACGTGTACATGTGTGCATGCTGTCTAACCTATCATAATTTACAGCAATTTTCACTATCGTCCCGCTACCCACTAGTGTATATGAAATCATCTAAAAGGTAACTAGGATCTATTACACATGAAATCTCTATTGTATTCGCAAACGGAAGTTCGACTAGTGGAAAATCCAGGATTAATCTCCCGTGATGGGAATACACGCGCACTTGTCTCCTTTATAGATCCATCACAAACGCATACAAAAATACTGACTGCAGTCTTTACTGCCTTACAGACCTAAGCCGGCTCAGCAAATAAGCTCTTATATACGTCGCTATTACAGCCGCGTCGCATTGCCAGCGTCCTGCACGCATGCTGCGCCGCTCTACAGTGTCAGTGCCAACTTCATGTCTGCATGCAAATAAAATCTTGCGATCACGAACTCGATTATTAACGGGATTAACCAGGCGAGGCGAGCGCGGACTTTAGCAGGAACATGAAGCCATCAATGTTGGTACAGGCTCCATTTCGTCGCTGAAGGTATGCTGAGGTAGAGGCCAACAATAACCAACCTGCTGACGTAGTGGTCAATAATAACCAACCTGCTGACGTAGTGGTCAACAAAAACCAACCCAGGTGCTGACGTAGTAGTCAACAATAACCAACCTGCCGACGTAGTGGTCAACAATAACCAACCTGCTGACGTAGTGAGAGGTCAACAATAACCAACCTGCCGACGTAGTGGTCAACAATAACCAAACTGCTGACGTAGTGGTCAACAATAACCAACCTGCTGACGTAGTGGTCAATAATAACCAACCTGCTGACGTAGTGGTCAACAAAAACCAACCTGCTGACGTAGTAGTCAACAAAAACCAACCCAGGTGCTGACGTAGTAGTCAACAATAACCAATCTGCCGACGTAGTGGTCAACAATAACCAACCTGCTGACGTAGTGAGAGGTCAACAATAACCAACCTGCCGACGTAGTGGTCAACAATAACCAACCTGCTGACGTAGTGGTCAACAATAACCAACCTGCTGACGTAGTGGTCAACAATAACCAACCTGCCGACGTAGTGGTCAACAATAACCAACCTGCTGACGTAGTGGTCAACAATAACCAACCTGCTGACGTAGTGGTCAATAATAACCAACCTGCTGACGTAGTGGTCAACAATAACCAACCTGCTGACGTAGTGGTCAACAGTAACCAACTGCTGACGTAGATAGTGGTCAACAATAACCAACCTGCTGACATAGTGAGAGGTCAACAATAACCAACCTGCTGACGTAGATAGTGGTCAACAATAATCAACCTGTGACGTAGTGAGATCTCAACAATAACCAAACTGCTGACGTAGTGGTCAACAATAACCAACCTGCTGACGTAGATAGTGGTCAACAATAACCAACCTGTAATGTAGTGAGAGGTCAACAATAATCAACCTGTGACGTAGTGAAAGGTCAACAATAACCAACCTGCTGACATAGTGGTCAACAATAACCAAATTGCTGATGTAGATAGTGGCTAACGATGGCTGCCTCCTAAAGCCCGGCGCACATT
>NW_014577076.1:1215799-1222228 GCF_000485595.1 Priapulus caudatus
GAAGGACCTTGTGGGAAAGGGACTGTGTGGGGAAGGACCTTGTGGGAAAAGGACTGTGTGGGGAAGGACCTTGTGGGGGAGGGACTGTGTGGGTAAGGGACTGTGTGGGGAAAGAACTATGTGGGAAAGGGACTGTGTGGGGAAGTACCTTGTGGGGGAGGGACTGTGTTGGGGAAGGGATTGTGTGGGGAAAGGGACTGTGTGGGGAAGGACTGCGTTGGGAAGGAACTGTGTGGGGGTAGTCTCTAGGTAACTAATGAAGGGCTGCGTGGGAGGGACCATGTGGCGGAGAGAGAGTGACAAGCTAGGGAGCGATTATGTGGGAGAGGGACCATGTCGGATTTCCCAATCAGAGTTCACTCCGCGAACGCCGGCCGTGCTGCTTGGCGACTTGTTCATCGTCACTTCTCTTCGTAAAACAACTAGGAACCCGTATAACTAATAGGTGGCACAACACAGGCTGGTTGCCGACCTAGTTGTGAATGCCGACGAGAACATCCGCATATACGCATATACGCCATACACGCATATACTATAGGCGGTTGTGAATTATGAACAATATATAACGAACAAGAGAACAGTCGCAGAAATTCATCCGCGACCTGACATGATCATTTTTGAACACATCTCACATAGCCGTGCACGTATGTATTCATGATACAAGGATTTCTAAGAATATTTATGTTAACAGCGTCTTGCCGAGTCAATCTAGCTTGACTGGCTATGCACGCGCTTTGCGCTGGTAATAAAATGGTTATAGGCAAGCATTATTTCGTACAACGAAAACCTAAGCAATGATAATTAATCCCCCCACACACAGACACATACACACTTCCCTGTAAACAGTACAACTGTCGCCAACTGTCACTCATACATACCCTGCCTGCCATCACGAGAACAAGAGCCGGTTTGCTGTCGCTCAGAACTCAATCACTTCAGTAAGCTATATAGCGTGTCGTGCCCCTCAAACATGAAAGCAGAGGCTATCTAAGCACAAGGACAACAACGCACGCGGGCCACAATGACCGTGAATAGCTTGAAGGAATGGATATATGAGAGATGTTTAGATTTCTCCGGGATAAAATAATCGAAATTCGGTTGCCAAGCCTCGTGTGTATGTTGCCGAGCGCAAAAGCACTCTTTATATTCATGGTCTTAGACTCGACGTCCGATCTTGCCGGGGGAACCTTCTGTGTGCTTTACAAACCTATTCGTCTACAATGCACTTATAACATGGTAAGACATATTAGCATAGACTAGAACCTACGCTTCAAAGCAGTTTGGCTGATTACAAAATGTCGTATGATCATGCTAGTTACGTTGACGTTGATCATAGCGAATTCTAATATATGCATAATATGACGTGTACATGTGTGCATGCTGTCTAACCTATCATAATTTACAGCAATTTTCACTATCGTCCCGCTACCCACTAGTGTATATGAAATCATCTAAAAGGTAACTAGGATCTATTACACATGAAATCTCTATTGTATTCGCAAACGGAAGTTCGACTAGTGGAAAATCCAGGATTAATCTCCCGTGATGGGAATACACGCGCACTTGTCTCCTTTATAGATCCATCACAAACGCATACAAAAATACTGACTGCAGTCTTTACTGCCTTACAGACCTAAGCCGGCTCAGCAAATAAGCTCTTATATACGTCGCTATTACAGCCGCGTCGCATTGCCAGCGTCCTGCACGCATGCTGCGCCGCTCTACAGTGTCAGTGCCAACTTCATGTCTGCATGCAAATAAAATCTTGCGATCACGAACTCGATTATTAACGGGATTAACCAGGCGAGGCGAGCGCGGACTTTAGCAGGAACATGAAGCCATCAATGTTGGTACAGGCTCCATTTCGTCGCTGAAGGTATGCTGAGGTAGAGGCCAACAATAACCAACCTGCTGACGTAGTGGTCAATAATAACCAACCTGCTGACGTAGTGGTCAACAAAAACCAACCCAGGTGCTGACGTAGTAGTCAACAATAACCAACCTGCCGACGTAGTGGTCAACAATAACCAACCTGCTGACGTAGTGAGAGGTCAACAATAACCAACCTGCCGACGTAGTGGTCAACAATAACCAACCTGCTGACGTAGTGGTCAACAATAACCAACCTGCTGACGTAGTGGTCAATAATAACCAACCTGCTGACGTAGTGGTCAACAATAACCAACCTGCTGACGTAGTGGTCAACAATAACCAACCTGCTGACGTAGATAGTGGTCAACAATAACCAACCTGTAATGTAGTGAGAGGTCAACAATAATCAACCTGTGACGTAGTGAAAGGTCAACAATAACCAACCTGCTGACATAGTGGTCAACAATAACCAAATTGCTGATGTAGATAGTGGCTAACGATGGCTGCCTCCTAAAGCCCGGCGCACATTGCCGAACATTTTGCTCAAAAACATTATCGTAGCAATGTTCCATGAAATGTTCGGCAATGTGCGGTGAAAAAAGTCGCCGAACATTTGTTCCAAACAATGTTTCTGAAGATCGGAAATGTTTGATATCTCAAACATTGTTCGTCGAATGTTCGTCAATGTGCGCTGAATGTCGAACAATTCTAGGAAGATTTGTAAAGTAGTAACCAATAGCAGCACGATATGTGGTCACATGATTTTGCTGCCCAATCATGCGCCGATCACGTGACTCTTTACAACACAGCTACTAGACGGCGCCACGAGGTTGTTCGCTGCAAAATGTTCGGCAATGTGCGCTCAGCAATTGTTCACCTGCACATTGCCAGACAAAAACATTTGTTCGGGAAAATGTTCGGCAATGTGCGCCAGGCTTAAGATAGCGAGTAGCCAACAACGGTA
Organism: Priapulus caudatus; assembly: GCF_000485595.1. NCBI lineage: Eukaryota > Metazoa > Priapulida > Priapulimorpha > Priapulimorphida > Priapulidae > Priapulus > Priapulus caudatus. The sequence goes on from NW_014577076.1 coordinate 1,218,636, forward strand.
ACAATCTGGTGAGGTATGGTGAGTGGTCACCAATATTCATTTCACGAGGTCAGCGTGGTGTGCGCGGTCACCAAAAAAATGATTGTGATTACTCTCTACAAATCAGTGCGCATCGATGTGCTGAAAAATCCTTGTAAAAATGCGCACGCGCTGAGTGTGCAATGGTCATCACTATCTGTGCGAATAAAATGTCCAGACGACATTTGCGCACATCAAGATGTTGAGCACTTTGCGCTGAGCTGACGCTCATATCCAACTAAGTTTCTCCTTGTCGGCATATGAGGTCAGGGGCAAGTTTCGCAAGACAGGGACCTACTTACGTAAATTGGGAAGGCAGTAGCGAAGAGACCTACACAATATATAATGTTATCAGGCTTCCCTGTTCGGAAAAAGTACTTAAAACGTGTCAGTAAGTCGCTTCCGTTTACTCTTACACACTGTCTATTTACTTATCCGACGCGACACTTAAATTTTAATTTCAAACTTTGCGTAATCTAAAACACAATTCCCTACGAGGCAAATATCCGCCTCATCCCACGCATAGTCACGGAAAGCTTCAATACATGTATCCGATTCTAATATATAAAATAACCGTGGAGTTAATGAAATTGCTGTTTAAAAATCCACTGGTGTTAATACTTTGTTGGAACTGCTATTCTTGTTGATGTTGCTTTTGTTCCTGCTGTTATTGTTACTCTCTCTCTATATATATATATATATTATGATGCCCCTGTTACTATACACCTACTTAATGGCTACTATACTACTACTATACACCCTACTCACTACCTACTATACTACTTCTATACACCCTACATATTACCTACTATACTATTACTATACACCCTATATATTACTATTATACACCCTACTCACTACCTACTATACTACTACTACAACTGCCGCCGCTGCCGCCGCCGCCGCCGCCGCCGCCACCACCACCACCACCACCACCACCACGACTGCTATACTACCATAAATCCTACTCAGTACATACTATACTACCATGATACTACTACTATACACCCTACTTAGTACCTACTATACTACTACTATACACCCTACTTAATACCTACTATACTACTACTATACACCCTACTTAATACCCACTATACTACGACTATACTCCTTATACTACTGACAACACAACGTCTCGCGCCACGCGTCGTACGACGCCGTTACCCAGCGGGTATCCGGCGGCCACAGTCGTAATCTCTATCATCGGACATCCGTCGCACTGCACGACAATACGGCGTTGCGCCGTAGAGACGGCCGTTGCTCTAGGTACGAGCGTGTAACCGCGTGCGAGTTCCCCTCACGACGCATACGTGCGTTAGAATCACTCCGCTCGCCACGGCCGGGATGTGCACAGGCACTTGGAGCGTCTCAATAAAGAAAAATAATGCTAAATACACGCATAATAAATGCCGTTCAAATGCATATATAAGTGTAAACGTTCAGCGGCGTGCGCGTGGTGTACGTGTGTGTTGCAGAGGAGCATTTGAACGGCATTTACAGGAAATAATCGGAAATAATAAGCGAAAGAGAGTAGAGAAACATTAAAACTTTGGTAGTAAATACATTTCGTGTTTATTTAGCATTATTTTTCGTTATTGAGACGCTCCAAGTGCCTGTGGGGCTGTGAGCCAACAGCTACGTTGACCGTGCTGTGCGTGAGTAGATTGAAACTACACGTTCATGTGCCGAGCGGCTTGGCGTGCGTATGCATGCAGAGCCGGGTGGGTGGATGCTAATGATCGTGCGGTGAAGCCATGTTGATGAGGACTTGTAGATGAAGCCCCGTCGCCCGCGTGGCGCCAGTCGGTCGTCTCTCTGTTCCGGTCGGCTGCAGTCGTCTCCTTCGCACGCAGAGCGTAGTGCATCCATTGCGCTATCAACACTAATTAGTGAAGCAAAGAGGAGCCCAATTAACATTTGATGGGCACGTCGTTATACAGCCAGCGCTGCCGTGACCGGACACTGCTGGTGGACGCGTGGCCGAACATAAGACGGCACCGCCTTTGGCTCTTCGCCGACAGGAAATTTGCCACTCGCAAGTCGCCGCGTCTTACCCCAGTTTCACAAGAACGACGTCGGTTCTGTAGGCGGCTGCGCGGAAATGGTTTCTTAGGATGATGACCCCCGGACAGATTTCAGATGATCCTAGGCAAATGAGTTTTTTGAGATGACCACGAGCACACCTTTTTTATGACGTCACTGACACTGATGGCTTCTCCTTATGTCCATGCTGGTATGGTTTCTGTAGGCATCCACAGAAAAGCATTCGCTAAGGACACCATGACGATGTATGCCTTGCGGAAGGCCTGCACGCACAAGTGGCGCCTTCAGATGCTAGCGGGAATATTGTTTTTACGATGACCAAAGAAACATGATGTCTTTAGCCGACTGTGTGAGCATGGCTTCGAGCACACACGCACGCACGCACGCACGCACGCACGCACGCACGCACGCACGCACGCACGCACGCACGCACGCACGCACGCACGCACGCAGACATACATATACAATTACAACGGTTGAGCATCTAGGGAGCGGGAACACATAGGTTCGATTGGCAAAGACTTAAAGATATTACAAGATCGCAAAGACGTGCAGAATAGTGCGATGATGTACGAATGTTCATCATTTCCTTTCTAAGCCTGAGCTAGGCGAGATTTCGGACCTTTATTTGTTCATGCATGCGCGTCAGTTGACGTGGGCGCGCAGCGATATAGACGGGGTGACACGGGTTTAGCATAATCCTGTACGCTGCGTCAATCATTCCTAGATTCTGCCGATAAATTAAACATGCATGGTCACCGAACGCCGGGTATTGACGGCCCAGTGAGCTCTCTATTTAATCTAAGAATGTGACTCCCGCGTAAATTTCTTATGAGCGCTTAAACCAAGAACGACACGAGCATCGCAGTGTAACGCACCACGTGCTATACGCACTAATAAAAATTCAGTGAGGGAGACAGAACGACGGAGGGCGAGGTCATCACTCCTCGCTCTTCTGAACCGCCCAACTATGATTAATACGAGGCCACTCTCGTTTCAACTGTACGCGTACTAGAGTGCAGTGAAGCGGGGAGTGGGATCGTGCTGCCCATGCAGCAGCTTCATAATCGTATTGACCAGGCCAGCAATGCTGCCAACGCGGCGGCTGGCCTAATTAATTCCTGCAGCTCCGTGATGCGTTTACGTAGATGACACGCGCGCGGTCGTATCTCACCGTGTCTAATGCACGCTCACTGATAAATCGGCACGCGCGCGCGCCATTACGTGACGTAATAGAATGATACGGTGCGGCGTAGGCAGGCCCGTCCCGCGATCATACACTACAGACACCTGCCACGTGCATGGTTTACTGCTGCTACCCGTTTACACAGCACGGCCAAGCGCTACGACCTAAACTAAATCCGCCTAAACTGCCGCGCGTGCGCAGGAGAGCTGGTGCAAAGTGACTGACCTCACCAATTGAATATGATTAACAGTGTTCGATCCAATTGGCGTTGACATGTAATTGCTCCCATCCCCACGTCCCACGTAGTCATTTTCCTGCTCAGATCTTCTCTCCCCCCTCTCTCTCT
>NW_014577076.1:1222241-1239084 GCF_000485595.1 Priapulus caudatus
CTCTCCTCCTCCTCTCTCTCTCTCTCTCTCTCTCTCTCTCTCTCTCTCTCTCTCTCTCTCTCTCTCTCTCTATATATATATATATATATATATATATATATATATATACGTATATGCATACATACTATTACACTACAACCCACGTTTGCACTAATCTAGCAAAATCTTTGTAAGTCGTTCGATGATTCGTAATGCAATAAAAATGCGGCCATGATCGAGCTGTCTGCTTAAAACAGTAAGCCGAGTTTTCAGCTCTTTGCACTAATTACACGTGCAACGAAGCCGGAATAATTGCCTCGGCAATGTAACCACGTCATTAGAGCAAAGCCCGAGAAATCCAATCAAACTGAATCCTGGCCAGAGAAAATTGTGTTCGCGAGAAAGTTGTAGCCCGGAGCACGCATTACAGCGCGAGTTTTTCTCCAACATGCGATGATCAATGGTCAAACTCGGGTTCACCGAAATGACACACGAGAGACAGGCGCAGCGCAGCGAGCACAACCCTGGCTAGAACTCTGTCACCCATCAGCATCGCATACAGTCGGCGCACGCAGCCTCGCTGGAGCCAGCAGGAACTGACCAGTACTGACGACCAGGGGCCCGTGTCAGAAACATCGTAAACTTAAGGCTAATGTTAATGCTAAGATAATAATTACGCCTGATGTTAATGTTACGAGAATGCCCTTGACAGAAACGCTCCTCACAGCTATAAGAATGAAAGTGTCAATGCCACTGTAGCTCACCTTGGGTGTGATAGAAGAGGGAGGGGGGATATATAAAGCAAGAGTATATATGGGAGAACTCCCATTATATAGCATATCTCCCATTATATACTCTTGATAATGATATATGCATAAGTTTTGATCTGAAAATAAATGTTTCAGATCTGAAAGGCTGAAATCTTGACGAGAGATGGCGCTAAGCCTAAATGATCGCCATTTCGGTTTTCGAATATCGTGCAAATAAAAACAATAAAATATTCCAGTCAAATTACTGTAACGAAGAATCTAAAACACAATATTACACGTATATAGGTATGATTGTAGAGTTGTTGACCAGTTAGACGAAATAAACGTAATAGGACGTTGTCATCTCTCCCACAGGAGTAACAACTGTTTGGGGGCTAGCCTTACACATTCACACACCAAAATTTAACAAAATCGAATGAATTTAGATGGCCATTTTCATTTTGCCAAAAAGTGGGCGTGGCTCGAAAGTAGGTCGACTGCCGTGCTCCAAAATAGGACGTTCAAATCTCTCCCATAGGAGTAACAACTGTATTCAATTTGAAACATGTGGGTCAAACGGTTCTTGAGTTATCGTTGACCGTAGGCAGACACTGAAATGCATAGTGAAATTGCCAAAAATCTACCTAATTTGCATAATTAAAAAAAAAAATCAAAACCCGTGTGATATGTTTTGGGGCCAGTCGTTATTCATTCACATACTAGAAATGAGCAAAATCCGTTGAACCTGAATTGACTTATGGCCATTTTCATTTTTGCCAAAAAGTGGATGTGGCTCGAAAGTAGGTCGACTGGCGTGCTCCAAAAAAGGACGTTCAAACCTCTCCCATAGAAGTAACAACTGCATGCAATTTGAAACATGTGGGTCAAACGGTTCTTGAGTTATCGTTGACCGTAGGCAGACACTGAAATCCATAGTGAAATTGCCAAAATCTACCTAATTTGCAGGTCTGTTGCTACGGTTATAAACGTAACATTTCAGTCGTGCGTAGTGACACCTTTGTTAGGCGCAGATATGCAGATACGCAGTTGCGCATCTTTTTCAGCAAACATTTTTTTTATTGCAGAGAGAGAGAGAGCGAGAGAGAGGAAGAGAGAGAGGGGGGCGAGAGAGAGAAAGAGAGAGAGAGAGAGAGAGAGAGAGAGAGAGAGCGAGCGAGAGGAGAGAGAAGAGGGAGAGAGTCAGTCAGACTAAATTGTTTATAAACAAATAACACCCACGCGGCGCGCTACCGTATCAGTTACGTCATCGATTGAAATGTACATTCCGATTTCGCCGCGCGGCGTCCAAACTTTCGACGAAGATGTCGGGCAGATCGAGGTAAGGCAGACACACATATAACGCAGGCCCGTAGCCAGCTTTATATTGGGGGGGGGTTCGTTTTTAAATGTTGGCAATTTGTGAGGGCGCGAAGCGATCGAGCAGGGGGAGGGTATGGACACCCCCCTCCCACACGATGGAGATTTTGCAATTATTACACTAAAATTGAGCGATCTGGTCATCCTGGTGCATACCTGAGGTGAAATTCTTGCAAATTTACAAATGGAAAAATTATTTTTATTTATTTTTTTGCTCGGGGGGGGGGGGTTCGTGCGAACCCTCCGAACCCCCACTAGCTACGGGCCTGTAACGTACAGATTTCTTCAATGTTGGGGAGGATCAACACGTTTTCGACTGACAGTCAACCATCGGGCTCTGCAGCGTCTACAAGCCAGCATGCTCCACCATATCCCGACATTGCACACTACTGTAACGTCGACGGAGAGAGCCATGCCAAGAACAGTACAAAACTGGCAAATTTTGGTAGTTGGCCAACCTTTCATTGGTAGGTTTGACGATTCAATTCTGCAATTACTTATCTCAAGATTGATTAAACTGAAGTTAAGAAAGTAATTCTTTCTGCACAAGCGCAATATACATTTGACGGTACCTATCAATGTATGTGGCAAAATGCACGACAACCTTTTCACTATTTACGGCCGCGTCACATAGAAAATCAAAGAATTACCTAAAGCCGTCGCTTTATTAACATCTTACCTACATTACAAAACACTTGTCATGCAGTATTCTCCTCTTTAATCACGTTTATTTTATTAAAATATCACGACATAAAAATCACGCAAACTTCGCTACACACAAAACTGCCAATCTTGCATTAAACCGCACCAGACAGCGTCACAGCGATGATTTCATTGGCCGGTGAGAAATGTCGTTGTGCGGTTCAAAATGAGCTAAAAATCAAAACCTGTGTGATATGTTTTGGGGCCAGTCCTCATTCATTCACATACCAGAAATGAGCAAAATCCGTTGAACCTGAACTGACTTATGGCCATTTCCATTTTTGCCAAAAAGTGGACGTGGCTCGAATGGTGGTCGACTGGCGTGCTCCAAAATAGGACGTTCAAACCTCTCCCATAGGAGTAACTATTTGCAATTTGAAACATGTGGGTCAAACGGTTCTTGAGTTATCGTTGACCGTAGCCAAATGTTGACGAACGGACGGACGGACGGACGGACGTACGACGAACGACACCCCATGGCAATAGTTCTTGATTCATAATCTTGACGACGTCAAGGCGAGCTAAAAACGACGACAACAGAAACTTGATAATTTGCTGTCAGAATGCTGCTGATTGGATGAAAATCGATCACAAAACTCAGATTCATATACATTTATTGTACATGACAGGAATTTTTACATATTTTTAAATCACATATAAATAATAACCGATGAACTAACCGCATGAGCATGGTTTTATTCTGCTCCTCGATAAATTATTGTGCACAGCAATACAAAACGCAAGCGTCATGACTCATTAAAATACCCACAACAAGAGAACAATCGCCGCATGTAAAAAAAATAATTTGGTACACGATTGGTGTTTCTGACGTGTCTTCCACGAAAAACGTTTTAGTAATAAATATAAAATAAAATGTCATTATTGCAATTCCTTGTGTAACTGCGTTCTTTTCTTTTATCTTGGGTTTAAAGTTACGAGAGGGTCAAGAATTCGTAATATTAAGAGGAAATTTGCTATGTTAACACAAATTTTGTTTCTTGTTGTTCATTTTGTTTCAGGCTCCACGTCCAGTCCCTTCCTAGAGCCGCCAGGAGACTATCCTCTCCTTTCTGACGTCACATAATGTATCGCTATATGAGTGTGTGCGTGCCTACGTCCGTCCGTGCGTGTGTGTGTGTGTGTGTGTGTGTGTGTGTGTGTATGTGTGGTGCTGCGGTACGTGCGTCGTGCGTGGACGTCCGTGCTTTGGGTTCGGCTCGCCAGCGCTGCCCAGCGGGTCTCGCAGCGTGTTGACGCAACACAAGCACGGCTTCCGCACACACACGTCGTGCGGCGCCGGCCAGCAGCAACCGCCGCACGCACGCGACGCACGCACCACGCACGCACTGCCACGCACGCACGCACGCACGCACGGCCGCGGGACGGGCATCAGACCGTCAACGTGCAATCAGCTCCAGGCCGAAGCATGAGACACGTTGGCCTATATTGGCACGGCATCGGTACATAATATGATGCGGATGTAATGAATATCGCTTATATTAACAGTGTGCGCGCGCGCGAGGGCAGGCGGGAATGAGGTGACAGTAGGCTGCGGGGCTATTAATGTAGAATGCTGCATTGACCTAGTCTATATGCGGCGTCGTTGTGTTGCACGTGCGGCATAATCACGGCTACGCGCGTTCTTATCAAGGCTCTATCTCGTCTCTCTCTCTCTCTCTCTCTCTCTCTCTCTCTCTCTCTCTCTCTCTCTCTCGCTCTCTCTCCATCTCTCTCTCTCTCTCCCTAATGAGTTTTAATTGTACCCTGCAGAAAGACCTTCAGTAGCAAACCTCTATGCCCATTAATTAACCTTTCCTTTTTCATGTCTATCTCATCCCTCTCTGAGCGCGCGCGAGCGTGCGTGCATGCGTGCGTCTATATCTGTATCTGTATCTATATCTATATCCATATCCATTTCCATCTCTATCTCCATATCTATATCTATATCTATATCCACTATATGTATCCAATGAGAGAGAGAGAGAGAGACAGAGAAAGAGACAGAGACAGAGACAGAGACAGAGACAGAGACAGAGACAGAGACAGAGAGAGAGAAAGAGAGAGAGAGTTCTGCATGAAATATTTGCCTATCAGCTGCCTGTCCAGTCTGCCCTATGACAGCTACAACAGACGCTCGTATAACGTCAAAGGACTCGGCCATCGACACGAAGCTATGAAAGGAAGCGCACCTCAGGTATATATATATATATATATATATATATCCTAGTGGCGCCACCGCTCTCTTCCACGAAATGCCAGCAAATACGTCATATTTGCGACTGAAGTAAGTAATCGTTAAACCCAAACCAAATATGTCAACCAACTGTAGCGCAGCAGCTGTCGCCCGACATTGGCTGCATGTATAGCGCAGCTTTAAATTCCACGTGAGTGCGGTTGCGTTCGCGTGCGTAGGTAATGCAGCCAGCACGAATCCATACTAAACTAACGCTAAACATCCCTGCCGTTACACCCACGTACCGGTGATGCCAACAACGCGGTGACGCTGACGACGACCGAGGGATCAGTCGATTTAGATCCACACCATTGCTGCCAGGAATTACGTCCGAATATATAACGCCAAAAGGCGACAACTGGAGCAGCGACGGCCTCCGAGGTCGACAAGACCCCGTGTAGCGGAAACCGGCGCCATGAAAATAGCTGACACCACACGCGTGACGTCAGAGAGGGTATATCTACGCACGTTCCTGACGCACGCCGGTCGGAGAATGGCCGCAGGTGAGACAATTCACACAATTGCTTGCCGGTCGACCAGCAGCCTCGAGTGACGTTCTAATTACACGGACAACGAATGAGCGAGCGCTAATCAAGGTTAATGCTGCACGAGGGCTAACCTCAGTGGTGACCCTAACGGAAGCCACTAACGTCCGCCAACACTAGCGCCACCGTCGCCGCCACCAATAACCACAGCTACCCGCACCCCTACGTGAGCGCCGCTGCGCCTGTCGATAGCCATGATGGATTCTGCACCCTTACAACGATAATTACTACCGTGCGCCTTACAACCATAACTCCCCCCACCTGCCTCAACCACGTTACCTCCTCAATCATGTTCACCTCAATGCCTCAATCATAACTACACCCACCACGATATCACATCGACACCCCACCTATTACCGCCATAACTACCCCCCCCCACTAGCTACAACCGTAACTACCCCCACCACTAGCTACAACCATAACTACCCCCACCACTAGCTACAACCGTAACTACCCCCACCACTAGCTACAACCATAACTACCCCCACCACTAGCTACAACCGTAACTACCCCCCCCCCACTGGTCACAACTGCGTTCTACAAATTAATACTAATTGATTCATGTTGCTGCCTCCTCTCCGTGCGGGAAACGCCACGCAAAGATTCCGCGTGCATTTCGGATGTGCTCCCCTGCTGCCGTCATACGCAAATCAACGGCGAGTGTGCGTCACTGCGCGCGCGCGAGTACGCACGGACCACAATGACGGGCTATTAGCAGTGTTGGCATGCAGGCCACGCAAATGAGACAGCGGCGCTCGGCGCATGCACGTGCTGCAACAGTTGAGTGCCGATCATGGATCAGGAAAGCCCTAGAAAATTTTCACATTACCCAGCTGATGAGTGACTTGTAGTAGGAAAATTTGCCCGTCCGATTTCGTTGATTGCGTTTGTCGATTTTTACGACAAATGCGATATATGCGCGCGCGCGCGCGGAATGCACGCAGCCTAATGGCCACCGAAGACACTTCTTCGCCGGCGCCACCTATCAATCAACGACGCAACTACCGCAAAAACTGAACGCTGTACTCGAAATACACACACGCGCACACGCACATATGCACGCACACACACAGAGTAAAATACGGCTTCATCCATGCACGTTGGTGCTGTTGCTGCTGCGGTCTGGGTCACCGAGAGAGCAGCGTCGAAAAATTACTTCGGCTTGACATTCATTGATGTGCGTGCGCGTCGCTGCATTGTATATATCTATATTCCGCGTATGCCACCGATGGCGCGGCGATGAATCGGAGGCTTGCTTCCATGCTTTTGTCATGCGACGCTGCGACCATCACTTGACGTTGTGCGGCGCGCGGCGCGGGGACTCTTTATGAAATCTTATCTCGGATTTAGCACATGACTGATCTTTGCTGCATGAAATCAAATCTTTTTCCCTAATATTGTCAATCAGATAAGTGCAAATGCGATTCCGCAACGGTCAATTACGCCAGGAAATGCGCGCGACGAGCGAGCGTACGTAGAAGCCAGCGCGCGGACAATACGATCTAGAGGGGGCGTTGAGCGAGCAATAGTCCCAAGCTCAGCCACAGTCTTAACATTTTTCCCTGAACGCTTGTCACAGGCATCGAAAACTTTATCGAGCCTATCGTAATAAAATCCCTAAGTTCCTAGTCCCAAAGTTCGATCACAGTCCTAACACAGCCATACCTTTTGTTAGCATTATTCCGACATCGGTCGCTGGCGACTGACTGCAGTTATCAAGTATAGATGAGCAAAGCATCACGTTGCTCAGCTTGCCGCCTAAAACCTGCTTTCTACTTTTTATTAACGTTTTTCTCAGACAAATACTACAATGTTCTATACACATAAAACGCCACATTTAAATGTACCAAACTACCAACGGACCCCCTCCCCATACTTGCACTCACCACTCTTACCCAACGCCACAGTGCTACGACGTGCGATGCCACAAACTACTGGCACTAACTACTAACTATTGACACTCACACGATGCTACACGCTGGCAACCATCTAATGACACCCACCAGCGGTAACTACGCCTACACACGTTTTCTCCGCTTGACCATTTATATACAGCGTATATCAAGGAATGATGCAAAAATCCCAACCCCAACCCCAACCCGAACAGGAACCCTAACCCAAACACTAACTATAAACCGAATCGGCTTATATACTATCTATGGTATCAAGCAGCCAATCAGAAGAGCCCAATGGATATAACGTGTAGGAAAAAAAATTCGCGGCCCGGCATGTCATCTAACCGACTTCCTCATTCTGCTTCAACTGGCGGGGCAGACGACATGCGTAATAACAAGAGCTTTCCTACTGTCCGCGTGCGTCATCCCGCGAAAACAAACAAAAAGCAGATCGCACTCGTAGAACAGCGGTGCTTCATCTCCGTAAGGCCATCTTGTCCAGCTTGCCTAAATCCATGGGCACGCATCGGCGCGTCCCGTGACAAAACCAGCGAAAAAACCCTCCGTATTTGTTAACATACTTCATAAATAGATCACGGCGAGAGAAGACAGGATCGTAAAGCTGCCAACGAGCGGGAGCATAAATCATGCAGAAGCAATACAATGTTGTGCGTGCGCACGAAGCTGCAGAGACGGGAGAAAGAGGGCGAGGAAAAAGGAGGCAGGATTAATACACGCAGGATTTGCGCGCGTGCCGAAGCAGAAACCGAAGTACACTTACTTTGCTCCTTTACTACGACCAAATCAATTAGTTGCACTGTATATAGCTGCCATTCAAACCCCATCTAACTTAATGCCGCCTCCATTGCACTTGGCGATGCGCTATTAGGGCTAGAATTTCGAATTTTATCTACTACCTGGTCAGACGAATTATCTGGTAAGATCACTAGCCACCCTCCAAGTCTATTAGCCCGGAATTTCTATAAACAATCGCACGCGCTAAGTAATGTTCGTATATGCGCCTATTCTATTCCTGGCATTCATCGTATTTCCTGGTCCAGACCTAGCGCTAGTTACAGCAGCTTACCAAAATTTAATTACTCCTACTAGGTAGCTGAATCGCAAATGCACTAGCCCCTGGATAGAGATCTGTCGAAAATTTTGAACCCTGCGTTAGACTTCCTGGGTGTTTGGCTAATCTCACAGGTCACACAACTGTACTGTACAATACTGTATTCTTTTGATAGGACTACTTGGGTCTCTGTATTACAAATATGCTTGCATTGGAACTCATTCTATACATCGCTGCGCTTGTCAATTAATTAAAACCAATATCTACACGCTAGTATTAAATCACGCAAAATGAATGTCATGATCGTAGCATCAAGCCACGGCATCTTGTCTGTGTTCCACATAGCATCGGCCGTCGGCACACGACACAGAACAATGTGAAATTGCTTCCGGTGAAACATAATTACATTGATTTACATATTACAGCCACCTGACCTACATGCAGGGCAGATATTCAAGTAGTGAAATGAGGCCACTTTGATTACGGAGTTAAGAACACTTGCATGTATGTCCCACAAGGAGCCCTATCTCTCTACAGACATTAAACATTGCGTGAGACCATAATACACTGTGCGTGTATACTACGTATACGTAAGCAATAGATGCGAGCTAGGGAATTTTTCGCCTAGACGCACTCTCGCCCTCCTCTCGCCCTCCCGCCGTCTCTCTCTATCTCTCTCTCTCTCACTGCCTTTCGCTCTTTCTTATACGTTTCTGTCCAAGGACTCTCCCGAGCACATCCGTCTCTCTGCCCTTTACCGCATTTTTTCGCTCCCCTTCTCTCTATCTCTCTGAGCGTGCGTGCGTGCGTGCGTGCGTGCGTGCGCCCGCATGTTACTCAACGCGCTCTCCTTTTCTTCACCCTTTACTCAACTTCCCATCACTATCTCATCACTGTTATTCGGACAGTGCCATGAAGACACACGTACGTCGCGATCAGCTCTGCGAAATGATCAAAGCGTCGTGGCCTGACAGTTTGCGCGCACATAATCTAATATCTCCCGCAAATAATTCCGCGGCACCTCGCGCGATATAGTGCACGTATATATGAGCTCGCCATCCGTACATAGCCGGTGCACGGCCGGTCGCACAGAGCAGGCAGTGCACGCCTGGCATTACATGCTCAGATGCGGTTACATTACGAGCAACCTGAATTCCACCCAGCCATTATCCCATCTAGTAGGAGACGGAGATTGCGGGGGTGAGAGTGAGGAGGTGGAGGAGGAGATAGTGGCACATATACAGTCATACCATATACGATCTTCGGAAACGGATCAAGAGCAGTTCGAGTAAACGCTATATATAATATATATATATATTATAATATATATATATATATATATATATATATATCTAATATATATATATATATTCATAGAGGTGGAGGTTCTATCCATGATGTCTCTACATATATTAACACACATTCGATGCCGTGACTGCACACGGTATTCGGAGAAATGCGTACGACCTTTCAAAGAGCTACTTTGCGAGCAGGTATGCGCGGTGCTGCGACATCTCTCGACATCGACGGTATTTTACGCGATAGTTTGATTCCATTCCCAGTGAATTATTGCGGCTACAACACGCCATATCAGTCGCGAAAAATAAATAGCGCACGCACGCCTTCACGCGAGCGAGAAAAAGTCAATCGCTTGTTTGCTAAATCGTACACGAAAGCTTACAAACTAGAAATGTGCTTGTTGCAAAAATAACGACGCAGAAACAATTAATTTCACGCGCGAGCCGTAAGGGAGAACCTTTATATTATTATTACATTCGCAGCAGTCTAATATGCGTTTGCATCGATTATTCGCTGGAAAGCTATAGCCGGGATGTGGGCTACAGCGTATATTAACAGCCCAACAGCGAATCTCGAAGACACTTGTATGTGGGCTTCTATTCAATGCATTATCGTGCGCAGATGACGATCAGTGGCAGGAACAATAATAATTTTAAATCGAATAAATGTTTAGACAAAAATGCTAAACCTCGAGCAAGAGTAACACAGTTGAGTGAGTTCGTATATTACTGTCCAACACACACACACACACACACACACACACACACACACACACACACACACGCACGCACGCACGCACGCACGCACGCACGCACGCACGCACGCACGCACGTACGCACACACACATACATACACACAAGCACGCACGCACGCACGCACGCACGCACGCACGCACGCACACACACACACACACACACACACACACACACTGTCACACACATACACACAAACACGCACGCACGCACGCACGCACGCACATGATGACCTCCTTGCTCCGTGTGGTCACATGGGCACATGATCCATGGCCATACCCTCAGCACCTCACAGTCTGGTCGTTAACATCATTCAGCAGTAGCCTCTGCTAAAATCATCATCCTCATCATCATCATCATCAGCAGCAGCAGCAGCCAGCGCTAGCAGCAGCAGCAGCAGAAGCCTTCGCTAGCAGCAGCAGCCACCGCTAGCAGCAGCAGCAGCAGCCTTCGCTAGCAGCAGCAGCAGCCACCGCTAGCAGCAACAGCAGCATCCATCGCTAACAGCAGCAGCAACAGCAGCAGTAGCCAGTGCTAGCAGCAGCAACAGCAACAGCCGCAGCAGCGGACGCCGCGCGGCGCGACTGGCCGCTGAATTATTCACGCCGGACAACCGCCTTCCGACGCGAGCGCTTTTAAATGATGCACAAATCGTGCATTCGCAAGTTGAAGCGTCGCCCAAGTCCCACGTGCGTGTCACCGCCGCCGCGCTGTCACACGATAGATAATAGATAGCGCGGTGACTCGAGGGTAGTAGGGGAAGGAGAAAAAGGAGACGGAGACTGGAGGAGAAGTGGACGGGTGTGGCTCAGGGAGAAGGGGAAGGGCGAGACGGCGGTGGCGGTTCGAATGCAGAAGTCAGCGGTGGTGGCTCCAGCGGCAACGTCAATAGCTCAATAAAAAGTATGCAGCGGCTGCGCTTTTTCGATACCGGAGAGGGGGCGACGGTGAGAACCCTTGCACGCAACAACTTCCGTGCCTGTCAGTGGTGAGCACGCGAACCGTGGTATGGCCTATGAACGATTTATCAAGCTCTCGCGCTCGCTCCCAGGTTTGTTTATACACCATAGACACTCAGCAAGGAAGGCAGAGCAAGGCGTATGTCCGCTGGGTGCGGAAACCCGCCACACTACGTGTCAAAGAGGCTCCCCAAGTACTTGCTAACGCGGCCAAGTTATTAAACTGCCCTGGTTTCGAGAGATGGCCACAGAATTTTCGATGTCGCAATAGAGCGGAGGATAGGAAGGAGGAGGGGGAGTGTCGAGGAGGAGGAACACAAGGAAGGTTCCCATGGCTGTGCCAAAATAGTGTCAAAAACAAACACTGACACGTTCCTCAAACAAAACACAACAGTAGTTGTTCAAACTGTACTGTTTAGCTTTTAGACTGTGCACCTACTCAAACATTACTGACATGTCTTGTATAAAAGCAATTGCATGGTGCCGTGCCAATAGAATTAAATCATGCAGCGAAAATCAGGTTCGCACGCGAGGATATTCAGGAGTCTCTATAGCGAGATGGTCAGGGAAAACAGTTCACTTTTTGGAGAACCACGAAATTAAGCACTCAAGTCACCCACCAAATGTATTTTTATTCGCGGTAACACAACCTACAATAGAAACATTTCTGTGAGTGTGATGATTCCTGCACACATAATAGCAGGAGTTAATAAAGACAAAAATATGTCTTTATTAACTCCTGATAATAGTAATACACGTATTAATTAACCCAAATTAACTAATTTAAACTAGTAGAAAAAATGAATTATTATCCCACATTTTTAAGCGGGTCAGCCACGCAGGAATTATTTAGGGCTGCTCTATATATACAGCACTTCAAAAATGTACTGCACTTATCAACGCAACAAACAACGTGGCGTTAGACAATAGAGAATGAATATTTCGAGAGGTTAGTTTCGTCGACAAAGACTGGGTCAAACTAGATTGCGCCGCTTTATTTTTCGGCGTTCGATTTCGAAACGCGTGCTTCTCATCTTTGTTTAGCATATCGGACGTCATCGCTATTCACCGACCGCAGTATGGTACAAAGGCTAAAAGCTGGCTTAAAGGTCTAATGCTGCATAAAAAATTGATTATATAACACGGCCTCGCTTATACCGCTCGCACGGCGCCCACCTCCCTACCTTTTAACAGCGACATCGTAGTTTTCTCCTTGTCACCGGTCTCCGGCTGGATCGTTCCCTGCAGCTGTGACATGGCGATCCGGTCCCTTTCAACACTGTCCTCCTTCCCCAAATCTACATCCGCGCTGACGACGGCCTGAGTGCAATTGTTTGTTGGCGCCTTGTCGGCCCACGGATTCATGAAGCCAGCCTGCTGCTGCTGCTGCTGCTGCTGCTGCTGCTGCGGGGTGTCACCGTCGTCCTGCGACTGATTGTTATCGTCGCTCACATGCCGCGTCCGCAGTTTGCCTCTGAAACAGACAGATAGACACCGGATTATATACACAGATAGGTGAAATACACGAGTTGCATAGACACCAGGATCAATCACACGGGCAGACACATGTGGGGATAAAACCTACAGACAGATAGACTTGATGAGCTCGTGTGTGCAATGGATAGACACAAACAAATCCACTTCATATTATGTAGATGCGTGATTTATTACCTGTATAACGAATAAAATCAATGCACAACACATGGTAATATTTTCGGGTATACACGATGACATGTATCCCAAATTTCCATGTAGGGCCTAGTATTTGTTCAATCAAACTTTACCTCATACCCAAACCGCGCATAGTTTGCACCGTGAACTTCTCACATCAGCCGGACTTTGCATTTCGCATGTGTGCGCGGTGCAGCCTTTCTGCACACACCCCGCAGATAAACGTCGCTTCCATCGCACAGATTTGTACCACACCTATGTAATACTCGCCAGGCGGATTACACCGATGCCCCCCCCCCATTTCATCCAAAAACATGATATGTTTTCCGATTATTCTGCGAAGTTCGCGCGCGCAGAAGAAATAGACGCGGACGGCAACAGGCCGACGCCGGCGACACGTGCGCACGCTGCTGCCGCATGGCTTTAGCGGAACGTTTCACATTTTGGATATTTCCACTCCGGCGCCCCATTCTCGCCTAAACGCACTTGAGTCGATATCTATTTCTTCGGCTCTTGACAGGCGTAACAAAGGAGCGGGTCGGGCCTACTACTCACCGCTGTCCTACGCGTGAATATTGGGCGCCATCAATAAGAGATGACGCTGTCTAGTTTTTGTGTGTGCAGAGCTCGCGGGGTCATCCTGAATGCTCGCGATGAGTATTAGGGTGGCGACGGGGTGCGTAACACGGGAAAAGGGGGGCGGACAGGGCACGCTACACGATATACGAGCTGTATTCTGCACGGTGCGGATACATGAGCTATGTGGAGGTGCTGCACGTGCATATGAAGAGCTGTGCGCGGGTGACGGGGTGTACATATAGCAGGGATTGAGAGGAACATGGGTGTGAGACAGGGTTAGAGGGTAGCATTGAGGGTAATAGTACGTGGTGTGCGGTAAGATGTGTGCGGAGCATAGGCAAGAACACGTGGTGTATGCCAGGGTGTGTGCGGTGGTGGGGGCAGCTGCCTCCATGGGGATGAGAACACGTGGCGTTTGGTAGGTTGTGTGTGTGCGCGTGGGGTGAGGGTGGATAGGAACACGTGGTGTGCGGAAGGGCGTGTGTATGGGGCCTGGGTTATATGGTACGGGGTTCATGTTATGCAACGGAACGCAGAGGCATAGGTTAAGAGGGGTAGACACATAGCATCACGAGTTTGGAGAGGTGATAGAGAGGGACTAGAGGGAGAAGGGTATTTTCAAAGTCGAGGTCCGAGCAGCAGACGGACCATCCCAAGACGAGCCTGCCGCATGAGCGGTTGGGGCAACAAACCGTTACTGAATGGCTCAAAGGGATTTGGTTCAAAATTGATTTTCATTGATTTACATGCACGGCTTATGAATCGCTATGGCGTGACTCACGAATCTAAACGTGGACAAGAAAAAGATTCAATTGGAGCATGAAACCCGAAACGCAGAACAATCAAGTGGCTACACGCTCTTTCTCTCTTTCTCTCGCACGCAGGCACGGACGCACGCAGGCACATACCACCGAGACGGGAGAATACGGCTACTTCCACTGAGACCACCGGACATGCGTGTGTGTCCAATATGGATGAGGATTCATACAATGTGAATCAAGGATTCATGGGCGCTGGTCTTATTTCTACACCACGTGTAGAACCTAGGTAAGAACGTCCTCACGTTTCTGCATTAGAATCGTCTCGAAGCCTTGTTCAATAGACTCACACGCAATTGTTTTGGCAGACATGTAGCGGCGAGCGGGTGTACCGGTACAAGAACCGGGCCTATCGTTTAAATCATGCACGGACGATCGTAGCTTTAGAACTACAGCCCTTTTTGACTACATTCGAGCGCCGATATTAAAAATACGCCTGCTGATTTGCGATTTGCGGGCGCCAGGTCACACGCGGGTGTCGTAATGCAGTTGTCTGGGGCAGAAGAATGGTGTATGCCGGCGTCTCTCCTCCCCCGCCATCGATCATTGCGACCCAAATCAAGCTTAAATAACGCCATCGCAGTCATCCATCAATATTGATAGAAGGAATACATTAAGACTCGCGCGCGGGCGCGGGGAGCTGCCCACGCAGGGAGCTGTCACCTCTGTCAGATTATGGCCGGCTTAGCGCCCGCCTGCATGCATGCGCGAGTCTCGCACCGACCTGTGCGCCTGACATTTGGGCAAAGAGCGGATCCACGTCGCAATTACCCGGCTCCCTAATTAAATTTAACGCCACGCATTCGCCACGCGGCGCGTGTAAGTAGCAGCGAGTAGTAGCTAGCCACGCACGCGGCTGTAGTTGTATCAGGAGTAAGATAATATAGGAGGAGTATGACACTCCAAAACACGAGAAATTCAACATTTGCTTGCCTAATTTTACCGATGATATATTACGTCTAAATTAGCGTTGGACATCCACCTCACACTCAAACTTTACTTTGTTTCCCTGCCTCTTCTTTTTATGGAGATATAGCTTTGAACGTCACACATGGTTCATAGCGTTTTACTATGCTGGGGGCTCAGCTTCCCTGACGTTTCAAACAGTTGCTATCTCTGTGAGGAATGGTCTCTTGTGTGTTTAAAGAATGCCACCTGTTGGCGGCAGGAGTAAGATAATATAGGATCAATATTATATTCTATATTATATCATACACACTATATATATAATCCTATATATATATATACACACATATAATCCTATATATATATATACACACATATATATACTATACACGTATATATATACACACACATATATACACACTATATATATACACACATATACTATATTATCCTATATTATATAATATCCTATATTATCTTACTCTTGCCGCCAACAGGTGGCATTCTTTAAACAGACAAGAGACCATTCCTCACAGAGATAGCAAATGTTTGAAAGCTCAGGGAAGCTAAGCCCCAGCCTAGTAAAACGCTATGAACCATGTGTGACGTTCAAAGCTATATCTCCATAAAAAGAAGAGGCATGGAAACAAAGTAAAGTTTGAGTGTGAGGTGGATGTCCAACGCTAATTTAGATGTAATTTTTATCGAGTTGCACGTAATATATCATCGGTCAAATTAGGCAAGCACATGTTGAATTTCTCGTGTTTTGGAGTGTCATACTCCTCCTATATTATCTTACTCCTGGTTGTATCACGCGTGTGTGTAGGTAGTAGATACAGCGCAGCAAGCTTGCAATGGCACCGAGATAGCTGCCGGAGGTAGATCGCTATACGCACGCAGCGACAAGCAGTGCGGCAAGGCAGCTATAGCGGTAGCGCGCATATATATATGCATGTTGATAAAGCAGAGATGGCTTCTTGCGTGGCAACGAGGTAGCTCCCGAGAGACACTTCGTTACGCTCGAACATTCAGGAGGTTTAATAGTTTTCTAAGTACCATGTATTTGCGCAGTGACATGCCTGTATTGTTTGTCTTTCCCCGCACGTTAGCACGTGCGCACAGCTATAATGAACGACATGTAAATGAACAGGACAGACATGAGAGTAAACATAATACGAATGCAATTCCATATTAATATTAATATGAAATGCATAATATAGAACTAGAGAGAAGTACCTAGATAGAGAGAAGAGAAAGCGAAAGAGAGAGAGAGAGAGAGAGAGAGAGAGAGAGAGAGAGAGAGAGAG
>NW_014577076.1:1239094-1246934 GCF_000485595.1 Priapulus caudatus
CAGCAGCAGCAGAAGCCTTCGCTAGCAGCAACAGCAGCAACCACCTAGCAGCAGCAGCAGCAGCAGAAGCCTTCGCTAGCAGCAACAGCAGCAACCACCTAGCAGCAGCAGCAGCCACCGCTAGCAGCAGCAACAGCAACAGCCGCAGCAGCGGACGCCGCGCGGCGCGACTGGCCGCTGAATTATTCACGCCGGACAACCGCCTTCCGACGCGAGCGCTTTTAAATGATGCACAAATCGTGCATTCGCAAGTTGAAGCGTCGCCCAAGTCCCACGTGCGTGTCACCGCCGCCGCGCTGTCACACGATAGATAATAGATAGCGCGGTGACTCGAGGGTAGTAGGGGAAGGAGAAAAAGGAGACGGAGACTGGAGGAGAAGTGGACGGGTGTGGCTCAGGGAGAAGGGGAAGGGCGAGACGGCGGTGGCGGTTCGAATGCAGAAGTCAGCGGTGGTGGCTCCAGCGGCAACGTCAATAGCTCAATAAAAAGTATGCAGCGGCTGCGCTTTTTCGATACCGGAGAGGGGGCGACGGTGAGAACCCCTGCACGCAACAACTTCCGTGCCTGTCAGTGGTGAGCACGCGAACCGTGGTATGGCCTATGAACGATTTATCAAGCTCTCGCGCTCGCTCCCAGGTTTGTTTATACACCATAGACACTCAGCAAGGAAGGCAGAGCAAGGCGTATGTCCGCTGGGTGCGGAAACCCGCCACACTACGTGTCAAAGAGGCTCCCCAAGTACTTGCTAACGCGGCCAAGTTATTAAACTGCCCTGGTTTCGAGAGATGGCCACAGAATTTTCGATGTCGCAATAGAGCGGAGGATAGGAAGGAGGAGGGGGAGTGTCGAGGAGGAGGAACACAAGGAAGGTTCCCATGGCTGTGCCAAAATAGTGTCAAAAACAAACACTGACACGTTCCTCAAACAAAACACAACAGTAGTTGTTCAAACTGTACTGTTTAGCTTTTAGACTGTGCACCTACTCAAACATTACTGACATGTCTTGTATAAAAGCAATTGCATGGTGCCGTGCCAATAGAATTAAATCATGCAGCGAAAATCAGGTTCGCACGCGAGGATATTCAGGAGTCTCTATAGCGAGATGGTCAGGGAAAACAGTTCACTTTTTGGAGAACCACGAAATTAAGCACTCAAGTCACCCACCAAATGTATTTTTATTCGCGGTAACACAACCTACAATAGAAACATTTCTGTGAGTGTGATGATTCCTGCACACATAATAGCAGGAGTTAATAAAGACAAAAATATGTCTTTATTAACTCCTGATAATAGTAATACACGTATTAATTAACCCAAATTAACTAATTTAAACTAGTAGAAAAAATGAATTATTATCCCACATTTTTAAGCGGGTCAGCCACGCAGGAATTATTTAGGGCTGCTCTATATATACAGCACTTCAAAAATGTACTGCACTTATCAACGCAACAAACAACGTGGCGTTAGACAATAGAGAATGAATATTTCGAGAGGTTAGTTTCGTCGACAAAGACTGGGTCAAACTAGATTGCGCCGCTTTATTTTTCGGCGTTCGATTTCGAAACGCGTGCTTCTCATCTTTGTTTAGCATATCGGACGTCATCGCTATTCACCGACCGCAGTATGGTACAAAGGCTAAAAGCTGGCTTAAAGGTCTAATGCTGCATAAAAAATTGATTATATAACACGGCCTCGCTTATACCGCTCGCACGGCGCCCACCTCCCTACCTTTTAACAGCGACATCGTAGTTTTCTCCTTGTCACCGGTCTCCGGCTGGATCGTTCCCTGCAGCTGTGACATGGCGATCCGGTCCCTTTCAACACTGTCCTCCTTCCCCAAATCTACATCCGCGCTGACGACGGCCTGAGTGCAATTGTTTGTTGGCGCCTTGTCGACCCACGGATTCATGAAGCCAGCCTGCTGCTGCTGCTGCTGCTGCTGCTGCGGGGTGTCACCGTCGTCCTGCGACTGATTGTTATCGTCGCTCACATGCCGCGTCCGCAGTTTGCCTCTGAAACAGACAGATAGACACCGGATTATATACACAAATAGGTGAAATACACGAGTTGCATAGACACCAGGATCAATCACACGGGCAGACACATGTGGGGATAAAACCTACAGACAGATAGACTTGATGAGCTCGTGTGTGCAATGGATAGACACAAACAAATCCACTTCATATTATGTAGATCTATGCGTGATTTATTACCTGTATAACGAATAAAATCAATGCACAACACATGGTAATATTTTCGGGTATATCCGATGACATGTATCCCAAATTTCCATGTAGGGCCTAGTATTTGTTCCATCAAACTTTACCTCATACCCAAACCGCGCATAGTTTGCACCGTGAACTTCTCACATCAGCCGGACTTTGCATTTCGCATGTGTGCGCGGTGCAGCCTTTCTGCACACACCCCGCAGATAAACGTCGCTTCCATCGCACAGATTTGTACCACACCTATGTAATACTCGCCAGGCGGATTACACCGATGCCCCCCCCCCATTTCATCCAAAAACATGATATGTTTTCCGATTATTCTGCGAAGTTCGCGCGCGCAGAAGAAATAGACGCGGACGGCAACAGGCCGACGCCGGCGACACGTGCGCACGCTGCTGCCGCATGGCTTTAGCGGAACGTTTCACATTTTGGATATTTCCACTCCGGCGCCCCATTCTCGCCTAAACGCACTTGAGTCGATATCTATTTCTTCGGCTCTTGACAGGCGTAACAAAGGAGCGGGTCGGGCCTACTACTCACCGCTGTCCTACGCGTGAATATTGGGCGCCATCAATAAGAGATGACGCTGTCTAGTTTTTGTGTGTGCAGAGCTCGCGGGGTCATCCTGAATGCTCGCGATGAGTATTAGGGTGGCGACGGGGTGCGTAACACGGGAAAAGGGGGGCGGACAGGGCACGCTACACGATATACGAGCTGTATATCCTGCACGGTGCGGATACATGAGCTATGTGGAGGTGCTGCACGTGCATATGAAGAGCTGTGCGCGGGTGACGGGGTGTACATATAGCAGGGATTGAGAGGAACATGGGTGTGAGACAGGGTTAGAGGGTAGCATTGAGGGTAATAGTACGTGGTGTGCGGTAAGATGTGTGCGGAGCATAGGCAAGAACACGTGGTGTATGCCAGGGTGTGTGCGGTGGTGGGGGCAGCTGCCTCCATGGGGATGAGAACACGTGGCGTTTGGTAGGTTGTGTGTGTGCGCGTGGGGTGAGGGTGGATAGGAACACGTGGTGTGCGGAAGGGCGTGTGTATGGGGCCTGGGTTATATGGTACGGGGTTCATGTTATGCAACGGAACGCAGAGGCATAGGTTAAGAGGGGTAGACACATAGCATCACGAGTTTGGAGAGGTGATAGAGAGGGACTAGAGGGAGAAGGGTATTTTCAAAGTCGAGGTCCGAGCAGCAGACGGACCATCCCAAGACGAGCCTGCCGCATGAGCGGTTGGGGCAACAAACCGTTACTGAATGGCTCAAAGGGATTTGGTTCAAAATTGATTTTCATTGATTTACATGCACGGCTTATGAATCGCTATGGCGTGACTCACGAATCTAAACGTGGACAAGAAAAAGATTCAATTGGAGCATGAAACCCGAAACGCAGAACAATCAAGTGGCTACACGCTCTTTCTCTCTTTCTCTCGCACGCAGGCACGGACGCACGCAGGCACATACCACCGAGACGGGAGAATACGGCTACTTCCACTGAGACCACCGGACATGCGTGTGTGTCCAATATGGATGAGGATTCATACAATGTGAATCAAGGATTCATGGGCGCTGGTCTTATTTCTACACCACGTGTAGAACCTAGGTAAGAACGTCCTCACGTTTCTGCATTAGAATCGTCTCGAAGCCTTGTTCAATAGACTCACACGCAATTGTTTTGGCAGACATGTAGCGGCGAGCGGGTGTACCGGTACAAGAACCGGGCCTATCGTTTAAATCATGCACGGACGATCGTAGCTTCAGAACTACAGCCCTTTTTGACTACATTCGAGCGCCGATATTAAAAATACGCCTGCTGATTTGCGATTTGCGGGCGCCAGGTCACACGCGGGTGTCGTAATGCAGTTGTCTGGGGCAGAAGAATGGTGTATGCCGGCGTCTCTCCTCCCCCGCCATCGATCATTGCGACCCAAATCAAGCTTAAATAACGCCATCGCAGTCATCCATCAATATTGATAGAAGGAATACATTAAGACTCGCGCGCGGGCGCGGGGAGCTGCCCACGCAGGGAGCTGTCACCTCTGTCAGATTATGGCCGGCTTAGCGCCCGCCTGCATGCATGCGCGAGTCTCGCACCGACCTGTGCGCCTGACATTTGGGCAAAGAGCGGATCCACGTCGCAATTACCCGGCTCCCTAATTAAATTTAACGCCACGCATTCGCCACGCGGCGCGTGTAAGTAGCAGCGAGTAGTAGCTAGCCACGCACGCGGCTGTAGTTGTATCAGGAGTAAGATAATATAGGAGGAGTATGACAGGCCAACGCTAATTTAGATGTAATTTTTATCGAGTTGCGCGTAATATATCATCGGTAAAATTAGGCAAGCAAATGTTGAATTTCTCGTGTTTTGGAATATATACGTGTATAGTATATATATGTGTGTATATATATATATAGTATTATATGTGTGTATATATATATATAGGATAATATATATAGTGTGTATGATATAATATAGGATATAATATTTATCCTATATTATCTTACTCCTGCCGCCAACAGGTGGCATTCTTTAAACACACAAGAGACCATTCCTCACAGAGATAGCAACTGTTTGAAACGTCAGGGAAGCTGAGCCCCCAGCATAGTAAAACGCTATGAACCATGTGTGACGTTCAAAGCTATATCTCCATAAAAAGAAGAGGCAGGGAAACAAAGTAAAGTTTGAGTGTGAGGTGGATTATACACACACATATATACACACTATATATATATACACACATATACTATATTATCCTATATTATATAATATCCTATATTATCTTACTCTTGCCGCCAACAGGTGGCATTCTTTAAACAGACAAGAGACCATTCCTCACAGAGATAGCAAATGTTTGAAACCTCAGGGAAGCTAAGCCCCAGCCTAGTAAAACGCTATGAACCATGTGTGACGTTCAAAGCTATATCTCCATAAAAAGAAGAGGCATGGAAACAAAGTAAAGTTTGAGTGTGAGGTGGATGTCCAACGCTAATTTAGATGTAATTTTTATCGAGTTGCACGTAATATATCATCGGTCAAATTAGGCAAGCACATGTTGAATTTCTCGTGTTTTGGAGTGTCATACTCCTCCTATATTATCTTACTCCTGGTTGTATCACGCGTGTGTGTAGGTAGTAGATACAGCGCAGCAAGCTTGCAATGGCACCGAGATAGCTGCCGGAGGTAGATCGCTATACGCACGCAGCGACAAGCAGTGCGGCAAGGCAGCTATAGCGGTAGCGCGCATATATATATGCATGTTGATAGAGCAGAGATGGCTTCTTGCGTGGCAACGAGGTAGCTCCCGAGAGACACTTCGTTACGCTCGAACATTCAGGAGGTTTAATAGTTTTCTAAGTACCATGTATTTGCGCAGTGACATGCCTGTATTGTTTGTCTTTCCCCGCACGTTAGCACGTGCGCACAGCTATAATGAACGACATGTAAATGAACAGGACAGACATGAGAGTAAACATAATACGAATGCAATTCCATATTAATATTAATATGAAATGCATAATATAGAACTAGAGAGAAGTACCTAGATAGAGAGAAGAGAAAGCGAAAGAGAGAGAGATAGAGAAAGAAAGAAAGAGAGAGAGAGAGAGAGAGAGAGAGAGACAGAGAGACAGGAGAAAGAGTGTGTGTATGCGTGTGTGGGGGGGGGGCAGAGAGAGAAAGAGCGAGAGAGACGGATATATTATATTAGCACTCTCAACGTTATATGAGCTCATGATATTACGTGCTCTAATTGGGTCCTGAATAAGCCATCATGTGCCGCAAGCACCTGATGCTGTTTCCCTATGAACAGAGAACACAATGACGATTCAAAGAATATTAAGAACGGCTAGCAAGACATGATCCAATTAGTCTTACGGTAACAACGCGATAAACGAGTGTACAGCTTCCTCTGCGCACCGATTACCCTGCCACTATCTAATCACGGGAGAGGCTGTTGTTACAGGACTCACACAACGCGCACGCACGCACACACACAACGCGCACGCACGCACACACGCCACGCGCACGCACGCACACATGCCACGCGCACGCACGCACACACGCCACGCGCACGCATGCACACACGCCACGCGCACGCACGCACACACGCCACGCGCACGCATGCACACACACCACGCCCACGCACGCCACGCGCACGCATGTACACACGCCACGCGCACGCACGCACACACGCCACGCGCACGCATGTACACACGCATGCACAAGTGGCTTGATATCGGTGGAGCGAGTGAATGCTGAACAGCTCGGTCAACCAGGAGAGTCATCAATTCTTATTGCAACAGAAAGCAAATCCGTTTATTCTTTACGTTCCATTAATTATTGAAACTCTATTAAAAGACGGCGAATATGGGGGGGGGGGCTTTAAACTCCTCGAGAATACCCATCGCTTCAACGGACGGATGAAGCCCGCCAGCCAGCCTTTTGAAATTCTTGCACAAAGCGGTCGCCTCTAACGGTCGACGGGTCAGGCTTTGGTCACTCTGTTTACACGGCAGATCAATGTAGCTGCAGTATAACTTCCTCCTCCTGTCGCGGCCTATAGAAACTTGCACAGCTCTCCCTCGATGTTCCCTTCATCTCCCTTCCCCACTCACCCCTTCCACTCTCTCTATCCTTCACTCTCCACATCTGTCTCCCTTCTCTTTCGCGCTCTCTCTCCCTCTCAGGTTCCCTCTCTCTATATATGTGTCCTTCCGTTCATTCACATCCCACCCTCCATTTCTTCTCCCCTTACTCTATGATTTATGAATATCTTGATCAATATTTAACATATAAATCATTCCTGCTGGATAAACGACGTCCCCTTCCCGCCTCCATCACCCTGTTTCCGATACAATCTAAACAAAAAACGCCGTCCGCAACAACAATGCCGAGTTGCATGTTCTTAGTTTTTTTTCGGGCGTCGTCCACGAGTCAGCATATATACGTTACCGGGTGGATCGCGCGAATGCAATGTATTGCATCTCAATTCCGAACGAATAATTGTAGAAAATTGTATAGCCATGCTGCCTGCCTGCGCACCTGTAATTATCGGTCTCGCGACACGGTGGCTTTTGCTCGGTTGCGCCCAAACAGGACAGCCTAATACCTTCCGCCCAAGTGAAGCCATGCGGGGCACGTGCAAGCTCGGAGCGCGTCGCGCGTGCGTCGCATTGTATTCAGCGAAAGACGCGCGCGGAAATTAATTCACCGGTGAAGGCATATTTAATTAAAACCACAATAAATTGAAATCAATAATATACTTGGAAACTTGTGCAAATCGGATTACGTGCCATATATACGGAATCGCACCGCGTGCGTCGAGCGCACGCATGCACGCGCGCGGGGGATTAATATATACGCGTATTTCACGAGTGGCCTTGATTATTATAATATTAACGAAATCTAATTCCAGTATCATTTCTGCTCGATATTATTAGCGCCCACGCATGCGCGTAACTGGGCTGGCCTGCACCGCCCACAACGTGCGTGTAAATGATCAGCTGGGATGCACCGCCTATAGCGTGCGTGTAAGTCATCAGCTAGGATGCACCGTCTATAACGTGCGTGTAAGTCATCAGCTAGGATGCACCGTCTATAAC
>NW_014577076.1:1246944-1252079 GCF_000485595.1 Priapulus caudatus
TATTATATATATGGTAGTATATATATATATATATATATATATATATACATATATATATTACGGTAATATACTAGTATAATAGTGCTCTTACTAGTCTATGGTATAATGCAAGAGATCAGTAAAGAATGTGGAATGAAGTAAGAAAGTAAGGAACGAGTAATAGGTATGGACCACGGGAACAACGAAGCTTACAGTACGTGGAACACCTTACTCACGAAAACACTGCAAAACGGAAACAAGCTCAGTGTTCTACACATATAATATATAGCATAAATATAGGCATATAATATTGTTACTAACAATCGATGATCATGCATGCTGACCCACAATAAACATGGACTAGGCATATGTATATATACGCAAGAATCTAGCTATGCATTGCGATGCCGAAGGGCTAACAGTATTAGCGTCATATATGCAATGATACATCCCACATACACCTCTACCTCCCTTCCACCCCACTGTAAAACACTCGATTGGTCTTGGCAAATCACCAATCTTACCTAATTATGGATCGCCAATCTGCCGCTAGTTCTCAAAGAGGCGCATGACCACTAATCACAGAAGTCTTATCAGCACAATTACAGCCTCAGCTCATCGCCTTACAATCGCCGCCTGATTGCCGATGCCACCGTGGGCGGTCGCCCCGCAGTCCTCACCGCCCTCCGAGCTCCGCCACGCCCGACAGCCAACCCCCCATGCAACCCACGCGCCAGCAGTACCTCTCTCGATGCAGATCTAGATCAAGTTATTCCCCCACGAGCTTCAATCGTGTTCGATTAGCGCACGCCGCTTCACTGCATAGCAAGTGCGTCTTACATTTCTAAACGCGGTACGTACACCTGCTGGTTCCCCTGCGAACGGGGAGAGCGGCGGCCGGTGTGTGTGCGGCACGGTGTAAACGCGCCCGTGCGTGTGCGACATAGATCGCACCACAGTGGGGCCCATGCTGATGCATGCCCACGGAGCTGCGATCGCGCGTACGCGGCCGCCTCGCGTCACTGCCTCGTGAAGCGGCGCGCATAAGCTATTGCTTTCACACGTTACAGTAGCGTCACATCCATCCACACGCCGCGGAGACATATCGGTTTGGCGTTCTCGCGTTTATTATATACGCCGAATGAGCTTAGAGCAATCCGCGGCGAGCGAAAATCCCCCACGCACTTTTCAGCGCGCGCGAAGTCATGAAGCCATTGTGTGGGAGTCAAGCCGGCTAACTTGCGCGGGCGAGTCAGATAGGAAAGATTCTGTGGAAGTAACGAGCGGCATTTACCGTACGACGAGCATCGCCGACGCAAGCATGTGGTCGTGCGCACACGCACGCACCAAGGCACGCACGAACGCACATACATACATTACATACATGCACGCCCTCACACAGGTATAGTGTGAGTTACAGCGCCGGTGAAGCACCCGGTTTCAGCAGTCGCGTGCGATTTTGCTCCGACATTCACGACACTCACACTGTGCGTATATCGCCAATCCATCACGATCGTTGCACCTGCGGCTGAACTCATAACTGATACGAGAAGCACCTATCATTAAAATCCGGAAGGTAGTCGTAGTAGCAATCTTACTGCCTTAACCGCGGGAAAACCTACGAATCGTAACATCGCATACGAGCGCAATAAGGTAGAACACTGATCTATATACCGTCTACTCTACGATCCGGATTAAATGGGAGATGAGATCGATTGTGAATAACATCGAGGCAATATATCGGTGACAACATCGTAAAGTTTAGACCCCATGAGAAGGAGCAAATTTTTGCGAGGCCCTGCCTGCTGCAGGCCCCAATATCGCATATACACATGCAACCAATGTGCGTATGTGCTAATGCTAGGGGCACACGAGCGATTTTTATCGCCCGATCGCGGCGATTAAAATCGCCAGCGAATTTAATCGCCCGATCACGAAGGGGCACACGTAGCGAATTTAATCGCCCGATCACGAAGGGGCACAGTGACACGTAGCGAATTTGAGAGCGTACGCGTATGCCACTCGACAGAATTGTCCATCGATCATGTGATCGGTACAAAATGGCGAACCGCCGAAAAAAGGTTGTTGCTGTTGTTAGTGCTGTTTATTTGCTTCTAAAAAGAAACAAAAGGGCTCGTTGGGCGAATCGAAATTCGTGGTCCAGGAGTTGGATAATGCGTCGGAAAGGTAGAGGGGTCTACTCGAATTTAGTAAAAGAACTGGAAACATTCATTGCAAGTCTCAGCGCTATTTCTGTAATAGCGACCTCCTTCGCTACACGATCCCGGTATTCAGGGATCGTAATGTCAAAAAGGCATGACCTTTCCGACCACAGAAATACCAATTCGCCTTCCTTTTCGCGAGTCCACACTTCTACAGTATTGGAGGCAGCCATTTTAACATCACATGATATCAACAACACGTCCGATTGGTCTAGAAAAATCGATCGGGCGACAAAATACGCCGGTCACGGGCACACGAGCGATAATAATCGAAAATATCTAACATTTTGGATACGGGCGATTCGATCGGGCGATTAAAATCGGCGTCGACGTGAACGGGCACACGGGCGAATTTTTCGAGCGATTTTAGAATTCGCGGCGATCGGGCGATAAAAATCGCTCGTGTGCCCCTACCTTAACCGCTTTAAGCAGGGACAATACAAATAAAAGTAAAAATGAAAGTGTCAATGACACTGTAGCTCACCACAAAAAAAGACACAAATGAGTGAGTAAGAAGAAGTCAGTTTTAATTGAGCAACCATCGACGTACATTATAGAAACGATTGCCATCTGTATATCGCAATAATAATTTATAAACCAAAATGAATCACAATTTGTGACCGTAGATGGCGCTATACCCGCTTTGTAGCGATGGCGTTTGAAATAAATAGGTTATGCTGCGTTCCGACATGTTTTGTAAAACTTTACTCTAATATAGACGTTTTATCAGCAGGGTGGAGAGGAAATACCAATTTTGCATTAAAGATATTGTCAATGAAATCTTGTAAAACGAACCAGATGAGTGTGACACCACAGACTGTTTGTGTCTATATAATATGCTATTTAATTGCCAAACCCTACCTAATTTGCATAATTTTTTTTTAAATATCAAAACCCCTAGCCCTTATTCATTCACATACCAAAAATGAGCAAAATCCGTTGAACATGAACTGACTAATGGCAATTCCCATTTTTGCCAAAAAATTGCCGTGACTCGAAAGTACGTCGACTGGCGTGCTTCAAAATAGGTCGTTTAATATGGGAGCATAGCAGTAACAACTATACCCAATTTTAAACATGTGGGCCGAACGGTTCCTGAGTTATCGTTGACCGTAGCGAAATGTTGACGGACGGACGGACGGACGGACGGACGGACGGACGGACGGACGGACGGACGGACGTACGACGGACGACGACCCATGGCAATAGCTCAGCTTGACGATGTCAAGGTGAGCTAATAATACATATAAATAGTACAAATAACAGAAATGCACTGCCTAATCGTAACTCTAACTAAATGTCCGTGGAATATTTTTCCACTTTTTACAACGCAGTCGAACAATAATTTTCTTATCGTCGACTTTGTTACGCCACATTTTAATAGATCCTATTGCTAAAACATCGTAACGCTGAAACCGACTGCCATAACTGCTTTTGGATGCGTGATGTACAAGTAACATCTACCCCCAGGCTCTAACCACACTCTGCTCTCACGGGATATATAGAATCCACCCATCTTAACCTTCAAATCTGTTTAGAGGCGAGCAGCAGATGATTATTAATACGCACGTTTTCACGCAACTTCGGAAGGACTCAATGTGTCTGCTGTGAATATTACGCCGATGATTTACCCGGGCGTGTTCACTACCATTATTCGCACATGAGCATGATAGCAGTGAATGCGCGGATGCAACCTGAGCTCATGTATGTGACCACTACGCAGAGGGAAGGCCACTATATACTATATGTGTACATTGACTACATTCACATCCTGGTACGATTACAAACGATTACGAACACAGGCAAATCACTTCACATATGCCATATAAAATAGCCCATAACATCATGCCTAGTGGGAATACAAAATAGTCTACCGAGAGGCCAGAAACAAATATGTTTCGATTTCAAGTCAACTTTCATGTTCAAGCTTAGTTCCAGGTCTTAACCTGGGTGTAGTACAACGAAATATTTTGTGGTTTTGGTCAAGTAATTTTTTTACAGATATAGCACACACGCACACGCACACGCGCACGCGCACACACGCGCGCGCGCTCACGCACGCGCACACGCACACGCACACGCACACGCACACGCACACGCACACGCACACGCACACGCACACGCACACGCACACGCACACGCACACGCACACGCACACACACATATATATATATATATCAGGAGTAGATAATATGTAGTATGTAGATGCATGTAATCAAGAGTACATAATGCGAGTGCATAAATCTCCCATTATGTACTCTTGATATATATATATATATATAACAGCTTACAACTGAACTTCAATATGAACGTTAAAGGAATCATTACATATGCATAACCTACGCAGCCGCTGCTGATCAGAGGACATATCTATAGACGGTCACAATACCTGTCACATCCAGCAATGGCGATTGGAGCAGATCAGCCTAGGATGGTTGGACTCATGCTGACAGTCTGTCACATGTTGAACTAGAGCCACAGCGCTACAGTGCTCATCTAACACTCGCCAAACGTGACCCAGTGCTTGGCGAGCAGTCACTACTAGAGCCAAAACGCACGAGCGCTTCTTTCCGTCGAAAAACGACTTTCATAAGGCGCAGCAATATCTATCAGGCGCAATGCGAATTTTACAAGACCCAGGAGTTATCGCACAGGTCACAGGCACTTGGAGCGTTTCAATAAAATACAATGCTAAATAAACACGATATCTATTTACTACCAAAGTCTCAATGTTTCTCTACTCTCTATTGCTGACAATTTCCTGTAAGTGCCGTCCAAATGCTCATCTGCAACACACGCTGGCCGCAGCACGCTAGCTGCTGCACACCGACACATAAATATATAAAAAATAAATACACAACACTAGTATTATTTATAGTGTCAGTGTGAGGGCAGCTAGCGTCGCTGTGCCGGCAGCGTGATGTGCAGATGAGG
>NW_014577076.1:1252771-1260746 GCF_000485595.1 Priapulus caudatus
GGTGAAAGAGAGTATAGAGAAACATTAAGACTTTGGTAGTAAATAGATATTGTATTTATTTAGCATTATATTTTATTGAAACGCTCCAAGTGCCTGTGGCACAGGTGACAGGTGGGACTTTACCCACATATACGCCATGACGCATAGTACCGTACTGCAGAACCGTACTTACCTCCTTGCAGAATGCTACCGTGGAATACATCTGGGGCCCGCTCCCGTATAACCTGCCTGCACTCCACTATTGTAGAGCCAACCACCCACCCACGTACATTCTGCTACGGTATCACACGCCTACGTGGATTCCACCCGGCCCCTCCACCCCACTGTGTATAGCACAGCTGAAGTCTGCTACGGTGTTACACACCCATGTTCTATTATATATACAGCGGCGTGGATTTTACCCCAGGCACCTCCGCTGCACTGTATAGCTCAGCTGAACTCTGCTACCGTGTAACACCCCCGGGCGACTACTGTGCATAACGCACACACGCACACATCAATATATCATTTAAGGCGCACGCACACGCTTTGCTATGCCGTGTAACACGCGCACATACGCGCACGCACATGCACACACGTACGCACAGACGCCGACGCACACGCACGCACGCACGCACGCACGCACGCACGCACGCACGCATGCACGCACGCACACACACACACACACACACACAAATATATGATCTGCTATATCTCGGAATGCACCTGCATGCCGGGGCGCGCTCAACCGACTGCATGCATGCAGTTCGCGACTTCAATTCGAATCCGCCTCCCGCATTAGTATCGGAGAATGCCTCGGCGCGAGCGTATATCGACGCCAACCGTGGACTCAATCCGGCTCTATATGTGTACTACTTGTAAAAAGGGCAATCGGCGATATAAGTATTTGCTCTGTCGAAAATATATCGCTAGTAGCTTCACGTGGCGGCAGCCACAGCCGCCAACTCCCACAGCCGCCAACTCCCACAGCCACCAACTACCACAGCCACCAACTACCATAGGCACCAACTCCCACAGCCACCAACTACCATATAGGCACCAACTACCACAGCCACCAACTCCCACAGCCACCAACTACCATATAGGCACCAACTACCATAGGCACCAACTACCACAGCCACCAACTACCATATAGGCACCAACTACCACAGCCACCAACTACCATAGGCACCAACTACCATAGGTACCAACTCCCACAGTAACCAACTACCATAGGCACCAACTACCATAGACACCAACTACCATATAGGCACCAACTACCATAGGCACCAACTACCACAGCCACCAACTACCATAGCCACCAACTACCACAGCCACCAACTACCATAGGCACCAACTACCATATAGGCACCAACTACCATAGGCACCAACTACCACAGCCACTAACTACCATAGGCACCAACTACCATAGCCACCAACTACCACAGCCACCAACTTCCATAGGCACCAACTACCATATAGGCACCAACTACCATAGGCACCAACTCCCACAGTAACCAACTACCATAGGCACCAACTACCATAGGCACCAACTCCCACAGTAACAAACTACCATAGGCACCAACTACCATAGGCACCAACTCCCACAGCCACCAACTACCACAGCCACCAACTTCCATAGGCACCAACTTACTACCATAGGCACCAACTCCCACAGCCACCAACTACCATAGGCACCAACTACCACAGTAACCAACTACCATAGGCACCAACTACTACAGCCACCAACTCCCACAGCCACCAGCGGCATTGGTCCTCTGTAACATATATAGCGCTGCGTCCGTTACCAGTATAGCCATATATATTATCAAGAGCTAATAGGTTAACACCGGTATTTATTAGCTCTTCATATTATATAGAGATTCTCTATAACATGCATAGGTATGTGCGCGGTGTCCGGTAGGAGTATGGTCAGGTATATTATACATAATATTGTCTATGACTCTATAACATACATGGCTATGTGCGCGGTGTCCGTTACGAGTATAGCCTTGGTTAGACAACCATTTTTTGTATAACATCAGAATATATAATAAACACGTAGTGAATAATAATAACAACAACACATGATGCGCGTATTTAGTATTCCCGATAGCATGAAATATCAATGCGTGTGGCATCATCTACGAGTTGGCCAGCAGTCAACCGCGACCTCTTACGTGTCTGGCAGCGACAGACCGACAAGATTAGAGTCTAAATGAAGTACACGCGAAGCTGCGCCGTGTGCGTGTGCGATGCTACGATCAGATTCGGAGTCAGCAGCCACCGGGGGCTCGCGTCGCTCGCGTCTCTGGCCACCAAGACCGCTGCTGCCGCCGCCGCTACATACCACAGCCATCGTCACTACCGCCGCCGCCGCTACATACCACAGCCATCGTCACTACCGCCGCCGCCGCCGCCGTCAGCCCACCGTTACCGCCGCCGCCGCCTGTCGCGCGCTCATCAATATGCGTCAGATGGAATTTCGATGAACCGCTCGCTATCGCGCGCACGTCAATATGTCAATATTCAGCAATTCTGCCGGCAGAGATGCGCGCCTGATAGACTTGTAACCTGATAATACGCGCTCACTGTGCAAGCTGACAGAGAAAAACCGTCTTTTTACCGATCCGTGAAGCGATCGCGCGCAGTCTCTGGCAGCGAAAGAAATTCGCCAATTAATCACATGGCAAATCCGATGCTCGCAGAGTCCGCCTCCCGGCTGCAAACACATCGAACCACGTTAAAATCATATTCATTAGGCAACGACTGGCGCATATAACGAGATGACGTCAGACACTAATAAAAAAGATGAAACGTGCACATTCGGAATACATTTGCATATAATATAGCCGGCGAAAATAACATAACGACGTCGCGTGGGGGAAAATTAGATTCGGGCTTCCAACACTGGCAGTTCTTTTCCATGCCAGTATATACGTAGAGATTTTTTCGATTTCGACCAAGTGAAATGGCGCGTGATTGCAAACGCTGAATTGCTTTGTAGTGTAATCTTGCGCTAATGTTTATTGCAGTGTTGCCGATGAAAATCCCCACTGCATTGAATAATCTGTCGTCTGCGGTTATCCACCAATCCCTGCCTCTACAGTTTAACCCTGTAACCCATTATAAGGCAAGCCCTCTACTTGCGTTTCTCGATCGGGCCTTCCCTCCCGGTACCTCTCCTTCTCGCTATCTCCCTCCCCATCCCGTTCGCTTCCGATTTTCTCCCTCTCATTCTGTTTAGATGCCAACCAGTCGTATGTGGAGAGGATCAATATTTCATCAAATTAAAGGAAAATCTTTACCTAAACCCACCATGAGCAGAGTCAATAAACTTGGACGTAAAAAGCGAAATGTTAATTCCACGTTTGGTCTGCATGGTCCCGCCTTCACACACGCGCTAGCCCGCGACTCTTGTAATATTTGACGTCCTCTTCGCTCCGTGTGTGTTCCTGGCTCTTGTGCTATCCATCATTCTGCGCTGTCCTATCCCTCTGTTTCGTCCTGATTCTTATGATATCTAGCATTTAGGTAGCGTTGGTTGTGTGCCTGACTCTTAGTGATATCTATCGTCTCTGCTGCCTTGTCTCTGTGTGTGCTCCTGTGATGCTATATCTATCGAGTCTGCCGTTACTTGGCGTGGGTGTGTGTGTGTGTGTGTGCGTGCGTGCGTGCGTGCGTGCGTGCGTGCGTGGGTTTGTGCTTGTGTGTGTGCTTGTGTGTGCGTGCGTGTGTGTTCGTACCGCTTGTAATTTGTTTTTACATGCACAGTCAGCCTCTTATAACCACATGCAATTCCTACACCATTCTCATATAAAACTATAACTAATTAAGACACTAAATGCACCCACAATTTCGATCGAGAGTGAGAGGTTATGATGGTGATAATTATAGGTAGCACACATGTGATCTAAGACTTGCAATGCGACAGCGGTTTATCACTCCCCCATCAGCGCGAACACTTAACCAGGCCACCAACGGCCGCACGCATGACCTACAGACGTTGGTGACTAGGCACTTCCTACATGTGTAACAAATAAATAATATACAGGAATGTCATAATATAGATTATTGTGTCTATATTATGACACTCCTGATATATACACATGAACCTAATTCTCTGACAAGTGCCGCCTCTGCCACGGCCACTACTATTACTCCTAACGCTGCTATAAATCGCCACTGCTACTATACTTCTTCTGCTACCGCTGTTACTGCTGCCACAGTGCTACGGCTATATACTCTTATTGCGACTACTGCCAGTTCTACCGCAGCCAACGATAAGTACTAACACTACGACTGATAACCTAGTTTTACAGCTTTACAGATCTACTGCATACATGTTTTGTCAACGTTTGTGCATGCGCGTGTATGCTTACGGATTCCAGTGTAATCACGAACCATAGATATCCAAGCTAAGGACGATCACAGCGTGGATGTGAAGTTGTCAATTTTTACTTATGTATTCCGGGTAACGAAATTATTCGAATACCAAATTGCGATGCCGGAAAGATAATTTAATTACGTAATTAATGCCGAGAGATATAGATTGATTGCACCGCAGACACACCATAGGACGAGTACAGACAGCGTTAATGTGCGCCGCATTCTAAGTCTCTCTCCATTCCAGGATTTTAGAAACCAGATGTATAGCAGTCTCAATCTAACGTGCGAAATCGGGATCCGAAATCCAGGTAGGTATCTTCTCCCACCAGAACCGGATCCTAATTGTAAATGATCCAAACTGTAAATTCCCAACACACCTTGGAAACACACCTATGTCGAGTGTTTACAGTGACTGTGCCCGCGCGCGTATATCGTCTATGTATACATGTAGGAGTATTGCGGGGGTGACAACAGAATATCCATGGCTATAGCACTTGTAGCTTTATGCGCCTACATGGATACGTGTTCGTGAATGCCGGGAGAGTCGGCATCCCATAATGCCAAGACGTGTGCAGTTCGTAAATGCGCGTCGCGAGATAACGGCAAATGTCATTTGTTAGGCAGAGCTCATCCGCGCTGACACAATACAACCCACCTGACTGATGACAAGCAGCACTTCATGTTTACGAACTCTTTCGCTGTAGTGCATTAAACTACACGAACGAGAGAATAAGAAGCATAATTACCGACCCCCGTCACTATGTGCCACCTTCGTACATGCTCATTTCTTCATATAACATGTGTAGTAAGCAGCGGCTGACGTCATGATGACGTCAGGGACATGATACACCCACGATATTCACTAAGCCAGTATCATTCAGCGTCAACCCTGCTACAGCTGTCATTACATCAGGAGCGTATAATGACAAATATTTGTCATTATACGCTCCTGATTACATGTATTCATTTACATCTGCTAGTGATCCAACAAGTATCCCACGTCCAAAATAGTTCTAACACCTCGCAACACACCTTACTGTATAGTGCGGTACAAGGCGCGCGTTTGTTGACATAGCTTGTTGATATTAGCTTTGTGACGTCAAGATGAGCGGAGTTCGCGCGTTCTGGGATGGTAACCTCGTAATTTCTCAGAATTTCTCAAGGTGCATGGAACATTTTACCAATTTAGTGGTGTCAGTTAGTCATGGATATGTCGCAGTAAGTACTAACAAGTAGATATTTCACATACGTTCACCCATTTTTCACCCAGGCGATCGATCATTGTGAAAAATAGAAAAACGCTGATTTCTCCGTTCCAATTTCTGACTTAGTAGCCGATGTATAAATGGATATTTCTCTGTGATTACAACTCGGATTAATTTAATTTTACACTCGTTTTAATGGTAACATATTGCTGTAAAGAAGTGCGTCAGGGATTGTTATTAAGTGCCGTATTTTATTAGTTATGCCTCTTTATTCCCTAAAATTTTCAATTCTAACACACAACTTGATTTTTAAGCAGTTTTTTCCATTTTTCTCGGTAAATATGAAACTTAAAGAAAAATCCTGACGCAATATTTTGGTCCATATTGTGCTTAACATGTGGCAAAAAATTTGTATCCTCACTCTTTCTGGTAGTTGAGAAATATCCAAAATGCCATTTTTACATAAAAATTCAAAATTTGTGTGGTAACATAATTAGGTGCTGGAAAATTTCATGAAATTTTTGCCTTGAGCATAGAGATATATCACCTCTATAAATAAAACAAGTGATTGATTCGATTCATTCGTCAATAAACGCTTAATCTTCATTAGAGCAATACCCGTGCAAAAGGTGGAGAGTATCCTTAATGATTACTCCAAGCAAGGTCCACCACACTTACCCATCGTGAGACAGCGATCTGACCTTCGGCACTGTTCTTGACCTTGACCTGTTCCTCATCGAACGGAACTTCTTTGCGACGGAGCCCTGAACTGTCTTCAGCATTGCCACAGGCTCGGTGCGTGTTCGGTTATGTGCGTGCCCGACACTTGGGAATGCGGAAGGTTTCCACGAGACAACGCTAAAGCCGCACGTTTTCCCGCACAGACACCGAATTTCTCGCTCACTCTCTATTACATATATACAGTCTACTACTGATGAATTGTACTCGATTGTCACGCAGCACGCAAACAGCTGCGGATAACGAGGAGAGAGAGAGGGAGGCAGAGAAAGCGAGGGAGAGAGCGAGAAAAATGTGAGTCTAAGTAGTGTGAGCGAGAGAGAAAGGGGGGAGAGAGAGAGAGAGTCGTTCACGTGTCTTCTGGCCACACACCTACCACTAACCGAGTATCTCTGCCAAGCAGAAATCGGCGTTGACTGACAAATCTCACGGGACCAGAGTTCGCTTATATGATAAGTACGTCACCCATCTCACTGGCTCAGCAGAGGCGCTACATAATCCTACAAGCCCCCCGCGGGCATACACTAATTGTTAGCGCAGCCAATCCGAGACGGGACAGCGTTCCGATCCAGGTACGAGTCTATAAGAAACGCGTCCGGATTATCAATTCCGATGGCCTACTGATAACGACCGCGCATGCGCAAGCCGACGGCGTTTGCCGTTTTACCTGCCAGTTACATGGAAACGCGTGACGATATGCGTGAATAGGTGTTCAATGTAGTGTATGTAAATCTTGTCTCTGACCCATATGGGATCGCGCAAGTGAAGTGACATGCCCGTTGCGGAATCGTCGCAGCGACGTGAGGGCGTGAACGCCACGCGTGACCTCCCCGCCTGTCCTACCCCTTCGTTATTGTTGCGGCTCTAAATTGCACTTTAGCTAAAATAGAACCGGAACGTTCGGTCCAATTAGAGGCCACCTTTCATCAGATTACAGCTAATTTTTCTCTTTTTTTGTTACAGCACACTCATTTTCGCCGAGTAAATTTCATAGCGGTTTCGGGCGAAAGGATTCTCGTCACAAAGCAAGCCTGAACGCGCGCGCGGAAGAGGTTAAAAGGCAACCAGATGTGGCCACAGCGTTATTATTCCTCATCGATGCTTCCCGATGCCGACGCCACGCGATGCATGCACATCCAGGCTGACATGTTGTAAGTGCACGCAACACAACGAGGCGTAGACGCAGCGACCCACGCGAGCGTGCATGCGCGCGTGCGTTCACCACCAACGCGACCACGTACACAAAATCCAGGAAAAACAACAACATATCTCTCTCCCTCCCTGAAATTTCATCAGTCTATGCGAAACATTGATTCACCTGTGAAGCTGTGTAAAGATGAGATAGCCCGTGTGTACCTAGCCGGCCAGGAGTAGTTATGAATTATTAATTCGACCTCGGAAGTTTGCAAACACATTGAATCGGACGGAGCAACACGTCTGGGCGCTCTATACCAACAAACGCATGCGAGACGTAGAAATACGAGCTGCCTGCACTCCGTGCTCGTTGTTTGGCTAACGCTCCATTAGGAGCGTTCCCAACTTTAATGTCATTAATATCGTGATATAAAAGAGATATAAAGGGGGGGGTGGATCGAGATCAAGGGTGGGTTTGATATGAAATAGATATCAATGGGGGGTGCATCGATATCAATTACATATCAAGG
>NW_014577076.1:1263436-1271900 GCF_000485595.1 Priapulus caudatus
CCTTGATATGTAATTGATATCGATGCACCCCCCATTGATATCTATTTCATATCAAACCCACCCTTGATCTCGATCCACCCCCCCCTTTATATCTCTTTTATATCAGGACATTAATGACATTAAAGTTGGGAACGCTCCTAATGGAGCACCACCCCGTTGTTTGGCTGGGTACATGAGTGAGGAGTACAATTCACCTACCATCACTATCGCTGGTAATGTTACATGACGGCATATCTATACTATTAAAGTAAGACATAATCATATACCTAATTCCCCTCATAGTGAGCCCGCCTACCCCAGCACACCCACAACTAGGCCTCAAATAACTCTACCATGTCCTCCACTTTCCCACCACCTATTCAATGTAATTCATGAATATGAGATTGTAAGTCATAATAAAGAATCCGCCATGTATTCGTGCGATCAGAAATGTCAGACCGTACACTTAACTAAGCATCACGACAGTAAATAATGATACCCCCTATAGGGCAAACATAGGCATAGATTATGTATCGTTATGCAGATTTTTGACACTAACATGTTCTAACGAATGAATTGAAACAAATAAAAAAACGTAGGTCACTATTAAAATAGTTATTGATTGCAATAACCTGAGTCAGCATTCATATTAGCATAAGGTATGTAGGTAGAGCAGTGATTTTTTGGCGACAGCGCACAGTTCGACTGCTAAAACATCAAACTGCAATAGAAATTACAAAAATCATTGCCGCTACCAGGATGGAATAGCACTCAAATATTTTGTCAAGAGCAATTACAAGTATTTGACAATAGGCGCACCGACACCGCGCTGTTGGTAGTGATAGCTGATATTGTGGGCACAAATCGTTGGTAATGCATGTCACTGAAACATCATCAATCACCTGACCACAGACAGGATGAGCATGCGCGACTCTGTAGCGCAACACATGACGCAGCCACTGACAGTTATGTGACACTAGTTAGCGATGCCAACAACGAGCCTCCTGCATCACTATGACGAAAGAACACGGAATCGAGAGAATTGAACTTTTTCTCGAGAACAAATGAGCCGGCCGATAATGATGTATCGTCGGCGTAGTAGGAGCCTGCCTGCGCTACAGCGGCTCTCACAGCCATGTAGGGGCCTACATGGCTTCATTACAAGCTGCTGTTTTTCTCACGCTTTATTCGTAAACATGCGTGCGATAAGCAGCGAAGCATGCCGCTGTCGTCGCGGTGGCTCCAGTAAACGGGGAATTCACTTCACTTGCTATAGCCAGACCATGGGCTGAAAATACGATGAGTGAGTGAGTGGACTTGAAACTGTAAGTTCATCAGTTAGTCCGTTTGACTGTAGTCTGGAAGTACGTAGTATAAGTGAACCGAAGCTACTAGTATATGGTAGCTCTAAAGCGTCAACACATGTTCATAGAGGGTTACTGGGTTAGGACTATTATTACCTAAAGTTTTCACTAACCAAATCACCACAGTCATAACCATGAGCATAACAATAACCATAACCATAGCTTGCGCAGTAATATTAGATATATTGTGCTACCTAACCATAACCTTAACCCTGTCCCCAACTCCACGGTGACCAAATTATCTAGTTTGGAACAACTATGTAGGGTACGCCTGCAATTGGTGGGGTGGGATGGGGTGGCGTGAAGTGAGGGTGAGCCAACTCACCGATTTCCTGTTTTCCATAGCTCCATCAAAATAATGTCAACGTCAAATTAATTTGTGGGGGATAATAACACGCATGATTTTATTATGTGTGCAGCAAATTGCACATTTTTGTCGGCCTACCTACGCACACCCGATATAAAAAGCCAGCGTTGCTGAGACTGGCCGCAAGTCGTTATTCTCGTGAACGCAAAATCCATTGGCTTCAGCGATGAATCAGTCTAGTGATAAAGCCTTGTAATTCAATGGCGAACGTAATGGAATACGGCAGAAAACATTTCAAGGAAAGAACGAGTTACCTTTGTGTCGTGTTTCATTTGATGTTCAGGCGAGTTCTAACCGATGAAAAACGATCAAAATGCGTAGATTGCCTGCTCGATGTGAGACAGTAGTAGCCCGGGATGAACATAGATACCAGACGTGCAGGGGATTGGGGCTACATACACATTAGATACAAAGCGAGCTGACCCCGTTACACGTTTAACCAAATGAAGCGTTTCGCATCTTTTTAAATGTCTGTTTTACATCTTGGAGTTGTGCAGTATTTTTCATCTGCCGTATGGTTACCGCTGGAATGAACACACAGTCAAACCGGTATAACGGGCTCACTCGTGTGGAACGCCAAAAGTACCTATATACACAAAAACACCAAACTGTTATTTCACCTA
Organism: Priapulus caudatus; assembly: GCF_000485595.1. NCBI lineage: Eukaryota > Metazoa > Priapulida > Priapulimorpha > Priapulimorphida > Priapulidae > Priapulus > Priapulus caudatus. The sequence continues at coordinate 1,265,770 of NW_014577076.1, forward strand.
TACATATACTGTTACTTTTGTATATGGCGAACCGCACAAAATACAGGAGAGATTGGAACGACACTGTGTTAGCTAGCCTACGCCTCTTGGAGGAATTAGCACCTCTGCAGAGGCAACTAGAATGCATCAGCTTTTAAAGCGACGGTTTCCTCTCTCCCAGCCTGGCTACGGCTGCCCAAATCCGTCACCTTCAAAATCATTACGAATAAGCAAAGAGCCCGTGAGCGCATGCCTCCGCCTCGACGCGCGTAAAAAGATGAAAGTGGAAATTCATGAAACTTGAAGCCACTAAATAAAATTTTTGAGTGAACGACTCTCTGTCACAATGTCGCAGCAGGAATGAATGAACCTTTTGCCGAGGACGTAGAAACACGTTAGTGAGTAATCCGGCCCGGCTGTCTACCCGTGTATAGCTTACACCGAGTGCCATTATACATGCAAAACGTCCGTAAGCTGTGCAGAACTGAAAGGATCCATCGGCGCGGTTACTGTAGATAAACGACGCAGCTGTCTGAAACATCTCCGCGCACTTACACCACTGAAGCCATCGTCATCATCACTGCCACCCTCCCCCCTCTCTCTCTCTCCCTCGCTCTCTCTATCTATCTATCTCACTCTCTTTATCTTTCTATCTCTCTATCTATCGCTCTCGCTCACTCTATCTATCTCTCTCGCTCTCTTTTTCTCCGCCTCGCGTTTGATGCTATCGCAATTGCCATTCCCAGTGTATATTAGCAGCATCAGCCGTGCGCAAAGCCTATAGCCGGCACCGACATCTTAACCACCTCCGCCACCATAAAAAAGCACGGAAACTGCATGTACGGGAATATATCTCGAATGCGATACCGTAGTATTGATCACTGTGGCTTCATCTTGTGGTCAATAGTATTAAGGGTCTTATTGGAATGCGGTTACCGCCGAAGGTCTGCCGTCTTACTCTGTCGAACACCGCCACCTATACTTTGAATTAATCGCGAGTGGTAAATATCCTGATTGTCATCCACTCAACAAAGTGTTGGTAGAAGAGGCCTGCCAGCACTACGGGATGTAATTACACTGTGTTAGTTTCCATGGCGAAAATGGTTTATGCCATGTTAGCTACCTACCTTGTGTTTAATTATTTCTCCCGTGTAATCCCGTGAAGCCTATTAGTATATATAATACCAGGATGAAAATCTACGAGAACAAGCGTGCAAACAAACACGTATAGGAGCGCATTTTATTCCACTGCACATCAGAAATACATTACTACGCTCAGCCATTATACCTAAACGCTAGTATTAAACAGTAGAGCATAATTATACTATCAATGCGCCCAATACGTGTACTGACTCACTATCAAGACTCCACCACCTTCTTTCCAAAACAGTGTAATTGCCGTACCTTTGCATACACACGCCCCTAGCACTCAAACTGGAAATCAAATCGATAGCCATTGCCGTTGGGCTGGTGGTTTTTACTTTCTTGGCAACCAGCAGCACATTAAATATTCAAGCGTACACGATACGTTACACTGCACCCTGTTACTGTACGGCCTAGCAGGTTAAAACAATAGCCACTGGCGTAATAAGACCGCATTCCGACGCGGCATCATTACAACACTTGCCAACACAGGGACATATCACGAGCTTATTGGACGGAGATACTAACCAGGTAGTTTTATATCTCTGAGATGCCTCGCGAGACGACAAGACGACAACTGCAACTAGAAAGAGGGCACTCACGAAGAGTGCATACCTCCGCCAGCGACATACGCCATAGGCCGTACACGAACACACGAATAACCCACGATATACCCATGTAACATGTATGTGTTACGAGCTGGCTCGCCGCTCGCTGCTGGCTGCTGCTGACTGCTGCTGGAGCTGGCTGTGGCTGGCTGGCCGGCTGGCTGGCTTGACTCGACGGGCTAATATCGATCGCGCGAACACACTAACACACGAACACATGAGACCGATCACATAACCTCCTCCAACTCCGTTGGGCGGAGGTAATAACTTGGTCGCTCTAAGCCGCGATGAATTATTGAGGAGAGTTCAGATCAGAGATGATTCAAGGAATGCGTATCCTGATAAGGTATGTTGTTGGTGGGAGAGACAGACAGATAGATAAGCAAGCGGATACAGGACGGATACCACGCTACAGCAATTTGGAGTTCACTGCGAAAGTTCCCTAGAAACCCCTGCATGCAGCCACGATGGGCAACGCGTAAAGTTTATATGGGGCTTCGGTCTGTTGGGCAAGAAGCCTCCCCCCCCGCGTGACAATCCAGAGTAATCATTACTTCAAACGGAACCATTTTTGCGATGGCGATGTCTGGGAGTCCCGGCCTAGATTTGAGCATCCGCCTTACTATCGCCACTCACTGCTGCTGCCGCCGCCGTTACTGCTGCTGTTACTGCTATTGCTGCTACTGCTTCTGTAGCTGCTGGTGCTGCTGCTGCTGCTGGTGGTGCTACTACTACTCCTGCTACTGCTGCCGCTACTGCTGCTGCTACTGCTTATGAAGCTGCTGCTGCAAATGTTGCAGTTTGTCGCTGCAGTTGCTGTAGCAACTATAGCATCACGTTATAGCTGCTGCCACCAATATTGTTGTTGCTGTTGATTTTATTGCCACTGCTGCTGCTACCTACATTGTTGTTGCTGCTGCTGCTGCTGCTACCTGCATAGTTGTTGCTGCTGCTGCTGCTACCTGCATAGTTGTTGCCACTGCTGCTGCTACCTGCATAGTTGTTGCCACTGCTGCTGCTGCTACCTACATTGTTGTGGCTGCTGCCGCTGCGCTGCTTACAGCAGGAATATAATCACATAGTATTTTAACAAATACAAATATGTATGGGATAATAATAATTAATATATTGAAACTATTATTACCTCCACGCAACGGAGTTGCAGGGAGGTAATGTGATGCCTCTCGTGTGATGTGTTCGTGTGTGTGTTCGTGTATGTGTGTAGCCAGCAGCGAGCCAGCAACGATCGATTTAGCACCCGCTCGCCTTAGGGCGGCGAGTCAGCAGCAGCTCGCTCGCTTGCGCGCAACAATCAATATTTCAGCGATTCTACTACTACAAGCTAGAACTACTAGAAACTGCAACTAAAACTGAAACTAGAGTCAGCGAGCGGGCGGCGCGATCGATAGTGCGTCGAGGCAGCGAGTGGCGAGTCAGCAGCAGCCACCAGTGAGCGGCGAGGCAGCAGCAGGCGAGTCAGTCAGCAGCCGCCACCGCGCGATCGATAGCGCGTCGAGTCAGCGAGTGGCGAGTCAGCAGCAGCCACCAGTGAGCGGCGAGGCAGCAGCAGGCGAGTCAGTCAGCAGCTGCCACCAGCGAGCACATACGTGTTACATGCTCGCGGAGGTATGCACTCTCCGTGAGTGCCCTCTGTCTAGTTGGAATATGAAATACACACAGCTACAGAAAGCTCATGTCATATATGCGCAAGCACAAACATGGTGAAGGTTATAACTTATGATTATCAATTCAGGGTTCTGCCCAGGATTTTTTAGTGCCGGGCGCATCCAGGTCGCAAGATGCAAGCGCCGTAGGCGCGAAGCCAATCTAGGGGGGTCCGGGGGGCTCCCTCCTCTACCTCCTCCTCTCCTCCACCTCCTCCTCCTCCCCCTCCTCCTCCACCACCTTCTCCCCACGTTCTCCCCCTCCTCCTCCTCCTCCTCCACCTCCTCTCCTCCTCCTCCTCCACCTTCTCCCCCCTCCTCCTCCTCCACCACCTTCTCCCCCTCCTCCTCCTCTCCACCTCCTCTCCTCCTCCTCCTCCACCTTCTCCCCCTTCCTCCTCTTCCACCTTCTTCTCCCCCCTTCTCTCCCCCCTCCTCCTCCTCCACCACCTTCTCCCCCTCCTCTCCCCTCTTCTTCCTCCACCTCCTTTCCTCCTCCACCTCCTCTCCTCCTCCTCCACCTTCTCCCCCCTCCTCCTCCTCCACCACCTTCTCCCCCTCCTCCTCCCCCTCCGCGCTGAACATGTTTAGGTCGTTTAAAAAGCCGAAATGGAAATGGGATTGAAATCCGAAATAAAGAACAGAAATATAAACCGAAAATAATAATACATGTCATGTATGAAGTGAAATTTCAGGCCTATAAATTACAGAATTCAAATTTTCATGATGACATATGATAAATTTGTGAATGATGGTTTTGATGCGTCATCTTGAATATTGAATGCAAAATTCAGCCTCAATATATTCGTTATTTTCCAGTGCAATTCTGTCTAATTCAATAGACAGATATTGCTGTAATATAGTTGCGAGAGGCGACGATAGGTTATGACACATCGTAGACTAACGTTATCGTTACGAACAAACTTATGACAGGATTTATAACTGCTGTAAACTTGCCAATTTTCTGACGGGAGGTCTAAAAGAAAAGTTACGTTTTAAAGACCAACATTGCAACTAGTCATCGTTTTGATGAACAACACCATGATGACCTAGTCGCACATAATCTGCAATAAAATCACGTATCGTGGGAGATGGTCAGCCGCATACAAGTTAAATGCTAGGTTCACACTAGCGAATTTTTGTCTTTGAAAATCTTTGAAGTAAAATCTTTCAACATCTTTTGTAAAGATTCTTCAATTTCTTATCAAGAAATCTTTCAGTAACATCTGTTCACACTACAGACTTTGGTCTTTGAAAGTTGATGAAACGCACTGTCTGGATATCATATTATATAATATAATATAATCACTGTCTGGATATAATATTAAAGGTAAATTGTGAGGTCATGAATGCCATCTGATATGCTGTGCTATGCTGTGATATGCTAATATGATTTCGATATTATCTGGTGTCTACACGCCACAAACAATCGTTTTTCTCGAACAACTCAATCAGCTGTTGTTTTATCGGCGGGCGCCATTTTCTGTATCATGTGCTGCAAAGACAGAGATCTCAGATGACCCGAAACTATTTTTTACACGTAGGAACTATGTCTATTTTTAAACCGAGGGTGGGAAGCAGTGGGAAAAACTCTTTTACTTATACTGCAATTGAAGCTTGGAACTCTCTTCCACAGCAAGTTAAGAAAAATTCTGTTTATTCTAGTTTTAGGTATAGTGTTAAGAAATGTCTGATGGAAAAGGTAGAAACATTAGAGGCAGAGGAGTATGATTTTCGTTAAAAGAATTCGGTTGAAATTAGGCATAAGAAAAGTTTGTATCGTCTTATGAGAATGTACCATTGTATGGCCGGTTAAAACTTCAAATTTCTATATTTCAATAGTTAGTGCTGATAGTAGTGTAATTGTTAGATTCAAGGCATAGCAAAACAAGGACCACAATGTAATTAAGTGTGCTATAGTCATGCTTTTTGTGTATATATCCTTGGTAGTTATCCAATTTAATGAATTCAGAATTTTATTGTAAAAGTATGCTATGTATTGTATATGATGAATAATTGCCTAAATAAATAAAAAAAAGATTTAAACAAGTGCCGCAGAGCGACAGCGCTCATCTAACGTCTACTGCGATGACTCTGTGGTGGAGTGGTGGGATTCTAGTAAACCCTGTTAGTCCCAAATGTGTTCACATACACGCCGAAACAGTGTGGAATCACAGGGAATGTATCAGGAACCTCCAAAAGAATTTCGTTGAAATCGTTATGAAAGTTGCCAGAGATGCCGCGTTAAACTTTAATTCTCAGATTAAAGAATGGAACTCACCAATCAATACACCAGTAGCAACAAATACTGCAGACAGAATAAGTAAGCACGTCATCATTACCTAACGCAAGCCTACAGCTGCAAAATGCAATAGAGAGTGCACCTGTAACACAATAAGCAGACAAAAACGCAACCCAGACACATGCACTGCAGCACCACTGTCATGGCAAACGTACATTAAATACTGACAGTACAGAAGCCATAGAAATATACGATTTAAAGACATAAACCTCTTAACCAAATTAGCTTAAATTTCAACTGTGAAATTGAGCTCATACACCGCATAAATACCTAACAAGCAAACCGGCAGTCAATCTTTCTAAAGACAGTGAAACAAAACCGTTATAACGCCCCATCTTGAGGTCAGAAAGGTTAATCGACACTCTACTCATCGCATGTCACAGAAGGACATCATGTCTTTCATAAAGCATAAACAATGCTCGCGTCACGGAAACA
>NW_014577076.1:1273867-1320947 GCF_000485595.1 Priapulus caudatus
CACTTCATCTGTAAATGTCAAGGCACGCTTCGCTTCTGCCAACCATGACACATAACAAATACACGCTGAACCTGTATCTATGACGTCACGTGAAAACGACTCCTATAACACTTTTAGGAGCTATGAAGTCATACTTCTGAGTGTTTAAATAACACCAGAATCGATTGGGCATCCAAAAAAATAACCGCGAAGCATACCTAACAATTCCATATTTCAGAAAAACACACCGAAATTTTGCGTAACGCGACTGAGCTTAATTGAGCTTAATTAGTCAAATTAAAGCATTAACCATTTAATTTATGAAATAAACTGACCTGTTGGAATCGACTCCGCGGCCCCAAAATACCCTGGGGATAACATGTATCATGACTATAAAGTTTCAGGTAGATTTACACAATTTTCCCATAATCTGCTGAAAATCGAAAGAAAGGGCTGTGGCCCTGTAAGAAGACAGTTCCGACCAACCAAAAATTTTGTAACTTTTTTTTGCGTTTATATGGACGCAATACAACACATTAGTGAAGAATCCAGCTTGTTCACCGATTTTCCCGTGTAGGAGCTTTTTGCACTTATGACTGGACTATACCATTCACGCCTCCTGACTTTGAAATCATACAGCCATGCTGCCCCCAGATTTCAATCTTCCTTGGCCACTTTGTCTCTTCAAAGAAGTTCTGGGTGATTCGTTGTCATAAGATTCCGGGTTCGGCCTTCACGTAGCCGACAGACTCTTGCCGCCTCTGAGATGTCGTGAACTTTCAGTCCATCACTCTTTCCTGGTTTTCTTCTCAGCTCTTCTTCTACGAGGAGCCGTGGCCTTGCGCCCCCAATCCAGCCCCTCACACCTTGTGCAAAGCTGACTCAGGGCTAGGGCTCTCCCTCTTCTGGATTTCTGCCCTCCTCCTCTCCTTCTCAAACCTGGATCATTCTCTCCCCTCTTTGTACCTCCCCACCTCAGACTCCTGCTCTAGACACCTGAAGTAAACTGATAGTCTTCCTCTTCCCTTTGCTTTTGCCACTTTTGTCTCTAGCCATATGTTTGTTAGAAATTCTGAAGAAATATTTTGGCATAAACTGATGAGGTCTTTGATTGACTGTCGTGGAAGCGTAGATGCCAAATGGCGACAGTACGCTGTACCGCATGCGGTTTCCGACGAAATAATCCCAGGCGCATCGCGTTACGTAGTGGCTATGCGTACCATATACGTTATCCTTAGCGTTAGCGCGACATGTCGCGCAAGTCGTATTCACAGCTTATCACAGTGTAACGCGCGCTAACCTAGCGCAACGTACCATTAATGTCTTCTTTTTTTATACCGAATTAACACTACACGCACATTAACACCACATTTAGCGTAAGCACAGCGTACTGTAACCTAGCGCAACGTACCTTAACGTAACACTCTACACACTCCTACCCAGTCATTTCCAGATTTATTACCTACCTCAGTGTACTCGTAGTGTACTACACGTTACCCTGAACCGTAACCTTATGCACTCCAACATTCCTGATACGGCTGAGCGTTAGGTTAATTAACGCAAGTGAGACCGAGGCATCACGCGCACCCATGCACTGACGCGCGCACGCATGCATTCACATGCAGGTTTTGTAAGGCACGTATACTAGTGCGAGAATACGAGTCCGGACGCTGCTAATACGCACACAAGTAACAACATCTAGCTCGCATGTACCATTACATGTTGTACTGCTGTGCCATCTATTTATGTACTTATTTGACGTTATTCAGCTTGACAAATAGCGCTGTTCACACGTACCGTAAAACCCAGTTTCGAACGCTCAATAGCGTTTCGTACGCGTCTCGCATTGCTGTGACTGCGTGTTCTCGTAGCGATACGCGTCTATGCGTAACCTTTGAGTTAAACAGGTTCAACTACGTAGTTTTGGCATTTTGTACCGGTTTTACGTCGGTTATAGCTGGCCATAGAGCCTCGAAAGTGAAACGATCAGATTTTACGCCAAATGCTGTGTATAGGTTCGTGGCTTCTTTTGCTAACTCTCTTTTCTTTCTGTTGTCCCACTCTTGTGTGTTGCGCGCGCCCGCCTCATCTTCTCTCTCTCTCTCTCTCTCTCTCTCTCTCTCTCTCTGCTCCTCTCTCCTCTCTCTCTCTTCTCTCTCTCTCTCTTCTCTCTCTCGCCCCTATCTCTATGGCTCGCGCCCTCTCTCTCCCTCTACGTGTCTCCCCCTCTCTCACTCCCCTCTCTCTATCTCTATGCGTCTCCTCTGTCTCTCTCTCTCTCTCTCTCTCTCTCTCTCTCTCTCGTCCAGTTCTCATCTCCTCTCTCCGTCCACAAAGCGTGATGCGTATACGCGTATACTATAGCCGGTCGTTCACACGTCCGCTATACGCGTACAGCTATTACGAATACGTAGGAAACGCACTCATTTGGTCAGGAGTAGTGATACGCGTTTCGAACTGAGTATAGCATACGTGGTCGTTCAGACGATGGGAAATTTATCGCGAGTACGTACGAAACTCTATTTCGTACGCGTACGAACCGTCGATTTTGCTACTAGTGACGCGCGAACGTCTAGTGTACGTGTGAACGCGCTGTGTAAGTTTACTCACAGAAAGACTTATTACCCAATTGCTTCGCTTCTTTCTTCCTCTTCCCGTATGAATAACCAATACACTATATATAATATATATTTGTAATATATATATATATTTGTATATATATATTTGTATATATACTATATATTATATATTATCAGGAGTTAATGAGACAAAAAAGGAGTTGTCTCATTAACTCCTGATATTATATACACGCACACACGTCCCAACACGGCGCTCGCGCGCGCACAGGGGTGGAGACGACTTCCCGCCACGCACGCACGCACGCACGCACGCACGCACACACACACACACACACACACACACACACACACACACACACAGTACATACATACATGCAAACAATTGCCAACTACTGCAGAGAAGTGTCATTGGCAAGGCTGCCCATCTACGTTTACAATACCAGACACCAGACTTTAGTAGTGCTACAGCTACACGCAGCAAACACGTGAAGGCTTGCTGTCATTTAGCGTGACATGCGACGCCACAACGTGTGCACATTATATTGTGGCGTGGCGATACTCTTGCCTATACTGTATCCATAGTGTGGCTATAGTGTTGCTAGACAGTGACAATGTCATTTTTATATAGTGTGATTATACTATGCCTATACTGTGCCTATACTGTAGCATACTGCTGTCATCACGTGGTCATGCTATAGTTACTGCTGCTATACTGTGGCTATACGGTGGCCACACTGTGGCTCTATATATACTGTAATGTGCGCTGGCTATAAAGAGTTACTAAACTATGGGTCTATAGTGTGGCTATATAACGTAGCGATACTGTGCATACAAATTGTATACTGTCGTTAATGCTGTGGCCAAACAGCGAGACTATATGGTATAACGTGACCATGCCACCAGCTTCACCCCCACGTGTACACTACGTTGCGAGTGACGCCCCTATTGTCTCTGTTCTCCGCCGTCACAATGCCATCTACAATCACGATGTCATCTGAACCACATCACAGGACGTCTACCCAGCTACTAGTAGTCACAATAGCTGCAGTGATCCATCTTCGTCATAGTAGCTGCGGGACACAGTCGCGTACACAACAACACACTGTCGTCATCTGACACCTATACCTGATCAATGAACGTTTGTGTAGCGAACCGCCAGCCGATCATTACGTGTGATCAAACAATGCTCATGCGTCTCGAATATAGCCATAGTGCAGCTATTTGCCTGCACATGGGATGAAAACGATACTACTGTTGCATCGCTCATGTAACATCACTGCCATCATCGTCACAATCATCATCATCATGATGATCATGATCATCATCGTCATCACCACCATCATCATAATCATCAACAACATCATCAGCGGCAGCAGCGGAAGATGTGCGGACATAGCTGCTAACAACACAGGGAGAGAGAAAAGAAAACAGATCGGGAGGTGAAAGGCATAAGTGATACAGAGAGACAGAGACAGAAAGACAGAGACAGAGACAGAGACAGAGACACACAGAAAGAGAGAGAGAGAGAGAGAGAGAGAGAGAGAGAGAGAGAGAGAGAGAGAGAGAGAGAGAGGAGAGGAGAGAGAGAGAGAGAGAGAGAGAGAGAGAGAGAGAGAGAGAGAGAGAGAGATATGGAAGGAGTGAGAGAGGGAGAGCAACGATAGACGGGCAAGGTGTACAGAACGTCAAACATACGACTTACGGTAAGCTGAGCCCAAGCTCTGCGGCAGCACCGAGGCCGGAGCCGACGGCCGTAATTCCGGACCCGACAGCGGTCAAGCCCGAGCCGACGATCGTCATGCCTGCCCCGACGGCGGTCATGCCCGTCAGGCTGAGCCGGTTACGCACTGACTTCTTAGCAGCCATCTCTCACACTGCCTTCTGCTGGCCCCAAGCGCAGGCTTCGTGGTGCGAGCGAGCGAGCGAGAGAGGGCGCGACGGGGAGAGATTCTTGAAAACAGATCAATATGAGTCACTGGCAGAGACACCTTGCAGGCAATAGAAGCCCACTGGTTGATTGCGCGCGGGCAGGCGTGCGTGCGTGCGCGCTACGGCTACGGCTGTGGCTGCTGCTGCTGCCGCCGCCGCCGCTGATGCTGCTTGTGTTATTGTTATTGTTGCCGCTGCTGTTGTTGTAATGCTGCTGCTGCTTCTGTGACTGCTCCTGCTGCTAATGCTCTCGGTGCCACTGCTACTAGTGCTGTTCATGTTGTTGCTGCTGCTGTTATTAAATGTTAATGCTCACACTGCTGCTGCTGCTGCTAGTGCTACAACTGCTGTTGCTAGTACTGTCACTGCTGCTGTCACTTCAGGTATGTCAGCTACTCGCTATCCATAACCGAACGAGCCATGTGTGCGCGTGTTCGAGTGTTCAGGGCACTCGGAGAGAGAAGGCCCACATTTTCGAGATTTTGACAGAGGTGATCAGAATTTCTACAGGAGGGGCGTTCCACCTTGAAAATTCACATATTCCACACCTTAGGCGATGCAAACATGCTCCAACGCCATAAATGTCAATGCACCACAGTGTGAACTCGCCTGCTTTACTAATATGTAAATTTACCTGGTAAACCATCAGTGGAATTGTTCACAAGAACCTTAAAACCAACAGTAAAGCTTCCTGAAGCTCTTCATTTTTTTTCTGTAACATAACACATTTGAGAATGCAGATATTACCGCACGGCTGGTTTTCAAACTCACCAACATTTTTGGTATCTTTGCATTAGTTTTTAACATTTAACTGTAAATTGTGGGAATTCACATTTTGTGTAGCTTATGAACTTCACAACATCATTCTCACCGATTGAAACAAGTAATTCCTTCCTCAGATAAGAAGACCAATTCCTAAATAAAGATCCTTCGATGGTTCGATAAACTATACGGGAATTTTTAATCGAGAATATTTAGAAAAAAGGTATTGTATCAAAGGCGGAGGTTCTCTCATTGCCTCCTACAACATGGTATGTCGCACAACCTGCTGGTCAGACGAGTTCCTGCTTGTTTTCACACCGAAAAAAGCCGATGAACAATACCAACATCAGTTTGATGTTACAGGACATGCTCTAATCAGTAATGAAAGTGTCAATGACACTATAGCTCACATTGGGTGTGATAGAAGAGGGAGATCATATTTAAAATTTGGTAAGTGTTTCATTTATGATGGACCGAAATGTGATCAAATGTCCTTATTCCCTGTTGTAACTTGTATACTAATAGAAATTTCAGTGTTGTTTCAGGGTTAGTTTTGATGTGAAAATAAATGTTTCAGATCTGAAAGTCTGAAATCTGGGCAAGAGATGGTGCTACACCTATATAATCACCATTTTGGTTTTCGATTAGTGCGCAAATAAAAGCAATGAAAAATTCCAGTCAAATGAATGTAACGAAGAATCTAAAACACAATATTACACGTAGGTATGATTAGGTAGGTAGGTAGGTAGGTAGATAAATTTAACAAAATCGAATGAATCTACATGGGCATTTTCATTTTTGCCAAAAAGTGGGCGTGGCTCAAAAGTAGGTCGACTGGCGTGCTCCAAAATAGGACGTTCAAATCTCTCCCATAGGAGTAACAACTGTATGCAATTTGAAACATGTTAGTCAAACGGTTCTTAAGTTATCGTTGACCGTAGGAAGACACTGAAATGCATAGTGAAATTGCCTAAATATACCTAATTTGCATAATTTAAAATCAAAATCAAAACCCCTGTGATATGTTTTGGGGCCAGTCCTTATTCATTCACATATCAAAAATGAGCAAAATCCGTTGAACCTGAACTGACTTATGGCCGTTTCCATTTTTGCCAAAAAGTGGGCGTGGCTCGAAAATAGGTCAACTGGCGTGCTCCAAAATAGGACGTTCAGATCTCTCCCATAGGAGAAGCAACTGTATGCAATTTGAAACATGTGGGTCAAACGGTTCTCAAGTTATCGTTGACTGTAGCCAAATGTTGACGGACGGACGGACGGACGTACGACGGACAACGACCCATGGCAATAGCTCATCTTGACGATGTCAAGGTGAGCTAAAAATGAGATCAAATTATGTCTAGGGTGAATGTGCCTAGCAGTTTTCTGAAGGGTGCAATCATGAGCATACACTCACTTAAACCTTTACCGAGCATTACTATGTACACATGACCATTTCCTCAGTATTATTTACCCAAGAATCATAAATATGAAGTTACATAATGCACACAAATGCCATAGAATGTGCATGGGTTAGAACTACATGTTGGTACAATTGCTGACTGTATGATGAAGATTTGGAGACTGCAATTAAAAATTAATGCAATCAACAGCGACTAAAGCGTTCGATACGTGAATTCATTTATGGTATAGTGCTTGTGTTTTATATGCACTAGTTATATTCTTATTCAGATCTTACATTGATCAAATGAATATCAGGTCACATAAAACCATTTTGGAAATGTTTAGAGTAGCTGTATATTTTGCTATGTCTATGTAAATTAAATGTGGGTTAAATTAAACAAAATCTCCAATTGGCATGTCTGTTTGAATATACATACAGTTCGGCTATTTCAACAGCGACAACATATTAAACTGGTTTACAAATGTAGATATAAGAAAATCTGCAAATAATAGTTATAAAAATGACAACAGTAGACATTTACACAGACGGGTGACATGGCCAGTCAAAACTGTGTGCATGAACTCACCAGAATGTCAACCTTGTAAGTGCTCGACTCTTATGAATGCACATATGCATTATGCATATATGTGCATTATGAATGACATGCACAGAGTCAAACAATATTGCGATTTTAAAATATATACATGCATTGAGAACGATATTGACAATGACATTGATATTAATATATGTGAGCGTACGTACATGCACAGCAGACCTTCAGAGGTTCAAGTGTCCTTAGCAAACAACGAATGGGTTGAACATATTTACCCAGTGTGAGGTAACAGATATTTACCTCCGCCACAGTAATGGAGTCACTAAATATCTACAGCAAATTCGTTATGAACGGATGCCCGTTTGTATGACACTGTATATGTGTACTTTATGGCTGAGAATATGTATTAGCATAGGCGAGATAAAATTCAAAGAAATATCATCGAACACTGTTTGTTTATTATTACTGGAACTTTAAAATTTGAGCATTTACAAGCAAAACACTAACTACTGCAGACTGTACAGTACTGCCCGTTGGCTGCATGTGCACATGCAGTACTGACACAGTAGGTTTTAAAACGACTATCTCACAAATAAATTGAAAAACTGCATAAGTCACTAAGTGTATACAAATTGGGTCTCACCTATTAGCAGACTTTTTACTGATTACTCCGGCACAACAATCACCACAAATTTGCGCTGTTATAGACTATAAACAGCAATTAAACAGCAAACGTGCGCCCGCCATCTTCAGATTCACGATAATGGAATGTTCAAATAGTCCGACAAAACGAGCGCACGTAGTTACGTGACACAAATATTTATAGACTGGTACCTATCTTGAAATATATACAAAGGTAATTCACCTAGTGAAGAGATGGGGTTTGGGTTTCGCAAGAGCAAAAATCTGTGCTCGGTTTGTTGACTATTATGTCAAAAATCTAATTTAAATGCAGATCGGAGTACATATTAATGGGAAAAATGTTGTGCGAGTGTTCCGACATGTTAGCCTCACTATATAGATATGGTGTTATGCAAGGAGTCCCGGTAACGGTAAGTATCAGAACGGCTGAGCAAATATGAAGATGGTTGGGAAAACATGAGAAATCCTCACTATAACAAATAATTGTCTCGGCCTACCTGTATCTTTGCTTATCTTCTATATATGTCTCAGTTGCAGATCAAATGAAGCTGCTGAAACAAAACAGCAGCACATGTTACTGAATAACAATGAGGAAGTATGGCAGGTGAGCCGAAGATACTTCTCGTCTTTTTTTAAATATCTATCAATAACGTGGTCTAAAAGTATGACAACAGTTTCCATGAGACAAGTGCCAACCTGTTAATTCACATATTATTGTTTCTTTGCTGACTTCCTTAGAGCAACAGTAACCAATAGGTGTTGATAATTAGCAAAAGCCAAATAACATCTTTAGGAATTAATTCATCCACCTAGTGAGCCAATATTACACGATGGCTCATTGAGATTACTATGACTGGGGAACACTACCTGTAACTTCTAGAGATTTACTATATAAAGAAACAAATAAAGTAGTATATATGCAGGTGTAGAAATTGACTTTTGAACAAGGGAGTCCAACGGACTCCTTACCCTCAAAAATAGGGAGTCCGCAGCAAAATGAGGGAGTCCGCAGTCTGAGGTTCAAAATTAAAGATATTAACAATAACGCATGTGATTATTTTTAAGATTCATGCAGTTGCATGTCTGCCAAATTTTCTTTGAACATTAGCTGAAAAAATACAGTAACTCCGCGAGGCCGTGCTCCGGAACTGAACTAGTTAGTATGGCAGAATTTTCAGGGAGTCACACGGACTCCTGCATATATATGTCAAATCAGGGAGTCCGAGAGTAAATGAGGGAGTATTTGACTCCGGACTCCCGTTAATTTCGCACCTTGTATATGTAATATGAAATGCCAAGCTTTTAACTGCCATGCTTAAAATAGTTGTTAAATGCCCAATTTCAAGATTATTGTTAGATTACATATAGATGACATATACTAGAAAACTGCGTGCAGATCCACTTTGAATGTGCCACCTCACATGACCTTGTGGCCAAGTTCAAAAACAGCTACTATTTGCCACCTTGTACAGATATTTCTTCAAATGTCATTAATGGTTATAAATAGTTATTTTCGGGTACAATTCAAGTCTAACACTGCCTAGACTGTTGTTGATCCCGTAAAAAACTGATATAGTAAAATTAAATGCACTTATCTGACTACATATTTAATTGCCCCATTGAGACTGAACATGATAAGCTACCATCTGTGTAGCCACAAGTTACCTTCTCACTTCTCACTATGTGGCAAGAAGGTCACAAGTGGACGAAGCAACCAAACCTTTTAGCTAGCAAGGCACTGCAACAAAACATATCAATATCCAACTTATAATGGCTCTGACCACTTCTCTATACAGTGCACTGTTGTCAACTATTAACCATGTATTTAGGTGTTACCAAGCATTTTTGAGATTTGATAAGGGAGATATTCATACAAGGCAATTATTTGTTTGAATTCTGCGCGATTTTCACACACTCTCAGCAGCCGCGCGCAGTTGTTGCACATGTGCAGTACTGCAAGTTTAGAGTTTGGCAACTTTAAAAAATAGTTACTTTCTAATTGTCTGATTATAAAATAAATGCCAAAGTAAATACCTGTTAAGAAGTGTGTTGTGCGTGAGAATATACTTGCAACATGTAAGAAGTCGGGTAGTATGTGGTAATACGATTGTTTTACTTATGAAATTCGGATTTGTTTTTAAGCTATAAGGTTTTTTGCATTGAAGGGTGTCAGGCGCCATCGACATGCAACAGTCGTAGAGCCTGGTCGCGCTACCGTCGGTGGCTGGTTAGTGTGAAGTTACAGCTCTGCACATGTACCTACTACCAAATCCCATTTCAAACACTAACAGCTTCAAAAGATCGTTGCTGAATTTACTGCAGAACAACGCTGCAAGTCTTGGGGGCCATGTAGTTATATATATAGTTCTGTGTATTCGTGAACCTAATCTTAACCTATATCCAAGCCACAAACCTATCCATACACAGAAATAAAGTAATAACATCATATTAAATAAAACAACACTGTAGCAATGGCAGTGATTTTCATGATGGCGGAGGATGGGCTCAAATTGATCATTAATGTCGCAGATTGGCCACATGCTGGAATAGATGCTACATTTTGTAACTTATAAGCCTGGTATTAGCAGGAGTTTGTGCTAGCACTGTGCATATTCTACACAGGGACTGTTCAGTTTTAAAATAGAAGTATAACTAGACATGAAAGGAGACGTGTAGAAATGGTTAAGTTATGCCGCATTTCTTCCATAGGCTCAACCTAGCCCTTCCCATAAATCGCTTAATTCTGCCATAGGACTGTAAAGTGTGGTTTGCAGATGTTACAAATAGTAGTTGGGTGATTGGAAATGTCGTAGCGACGGTGGTTGCATAATGGGTTAGTCGGCGGCCGCACGTTTGATGTAGTATGGATGATGGAGATGAGAAACAGTTGAGAGTCAGTTGTTGTGCATGTGGGCAGCGGGTGTGGTTGTCCGCACGCGCGCGACTGATTTCTTTGTTAGCTAGAAATGTATAAATGGAAGGTTCTTGGTGGAGAGGAGAAACGAGAGTGTGCGGAGTCACGCGGATGCGTGCTTCTGTGCGCACGCATGTGGGTTGAGAAACAATAATACTATTTGCTGAACACAACTGTTTGGACTTCCTTATTCATCGCTACAACAAATCTACATTGAAACATTAACTAACTATGTCACAAGCTCGTTACAGGACTATGCTTGATTGTATGAGCACACTCAGGGAGGAAATGGCAAAATGCAGTGCCCACTCTCTAGCACCGCTGCTATTTCAATAAAAAATATGTCAGTGAATGTTGCTCGTGCAATTATTTGTATTTTATAGCCAAATTTACCGGAATTATGGCGAGTTACATTTAAATTTAGAGTTGCAGGCCAAAGCCTATGTTTATTTTCACCTCTTCAGTATGGCAAGATATTACTGGTAATACTGCATGATTCGTCACCAGGTTCCTTTACAAATAATAATCATATTAATAATATTAATAATCACCAACTTCATCCTATGAAGTTATGAACACTATCTTAACTCCAAGCTCATCAATACATCATTATAATTCGGGGTACTACAGACCTACCAATTCTCCCGCACTCCCGCATGCCCTACGCATTCACGCAAAAGAAAAAAACTGTATGCAACACTTAAGAATTAACGTTTTTATGCCTTAAAATTTAATTTTGTCTTCCTTTCTTCGAACGCTAACAGAATGACACCGTTGAGTAATTGTCAAGAGTGACAGAGCGACATAACCATATAGATGTAGAATGTATGTAGTGAAAATACAAACTCGTACCAAAGCCAAATATTCAGAAACTGGTCGTGTTTGAAAATATTCTGAACCTCCAGCATGACCCATTTTCCAGCAAAATCTCACAAAACCTCCAGCAAGCTGGTTGAACACGCTTAGCAGGTCTGGTACCAAATTATATTGAACCGCATCCCCGTGCCGTGGCTGTGGTAATGACTACTGTAATGGCGCCCCGTAGACCTAGATTCAGATTGAAAAAGAAATTTACACCAGCCAACAGGCAACACAAATTGAAATCACATTAAATAAACGCTTTATGACATTACTAATTAAGTAAACTTGTTTCCTATTTACCGTTGAGCGCAAATAATTTTTTTATATTATGAGATTGTAGCTGGGTATCACGATCATAATATATAAAGAGTTTCCGAACCGTTACGATGTTCGAAACTTTGTTATGTTATGATCATCGCCATCTTTGTGTGACGTCACGGTTTAAAAGCGCCCCCTTCCGGAGCAAAATTAATTATCGGATTCTATATTATATTATATTATTATTTCTATATGGATCGAGGAGTACTGGCTGTCAGCGTTGAAGACAGTTTGATTTTGACAAAACACAGCGTAAACATAAGCTCTCCACCATCTCCTCTATTTTTAATACACCTGTTACTGTAGCACATATGCATGAAATAATTTCATGTTTATATAATAACAATTTTGCCTTTTGCTTGAATTTACAAAATTTATGAAAAAATACAAAAATAGAGGTATACAACCAAATGTATTGCATAGCTTTATTTGTTTAACTTCGTAATCTCGTAAATATTAGTCTTCAAAGTCCAAGCGACTATATCGAAGACTGAATGAGACAAAGTTTATCAAATAGACGGATAAATATTGTGGATCACAGTAGAAAAAGTCTCAAGTTTGCAACTAACTAAAAAGGAAGGGAGAGAATACAGAATGACAGAGACAAAAAAGCTAAACTTAAAGGGATCCTTTGAAGATGGCACGTGTCGAAAGCAATGATCACACTCAGATCATCGAGTGCAACTAACAGGCTTCATCAAGCAAGATGGAATGGCAATCTTCACCTGACCATGATAAATTTTATGAAAAGTTATAAGTTTAGCATGGAGAAAGCAGACACGAAGAGGAGCCAAAACAACATCAGAACAATCATGATAGTTTTTGGAAACCCATCCTGCAGCTTTATGTTGAATGACATCCAATTTAGAACAATGAGCCAAGTTCGTAGTTAGCCAAGGGGTTGTGTGACGTCACAGGTCACCAGGTCATTTGTGACAAAAATCGATTAAATCTCGAGTGCGGCGTGCACTCTCGGTTCAGTACGTATATGTACATGTATCCTGTGTACGTACACACGCACGCATGCGTACGTGCACACACACGCACGCACACACACGTGCATGTGATCACGCACGCACGTGTACGTGAATACGTACGCACGTGTACGTGCACATGCACGCACGCACGCACGTACGTGTACATGCACATGCACGCACGCACGCACGTGTACGTGCACGCGCACGCACGCAGCTGTACGTGCACACGCATGCACGCACGCACGCATGCACGTGTACATGCACATGCACGCACGCACGCACGTGTACGTGCACACGCACGCACGCACGCAGCTGTACATGCACACGCATGCACGCACACGTGCATACGCACGCACACACGCACTTGTACGTACACACGCACGCACACACGTGTACGTGCACACCCACGCACGCACGCACGTGTACGTGCACATGCACGCACGCACGTGTACGTGCACACGCACGCACGCACGCACGTGTACGTGCACACACACGCACGTGTACACGCAAGCACGCGTGTGCGTACGCACGCACGTGTACGTGCACACACGAAGACTGTAGCATTACAACGACACAGATGCATGCGTATGTGTACTGTGCGGTCAAAATACGAAATATTTTGTCACAAAATGACCTGACCCGGAAGAATTTGTGGCAAAGTTCGCGCATGCGCAGACTCTAACTACGAACTGGCTTATTCTGAAGAGTATAGGGGCACCAGCCTGGCAAAGAAGGTTTCTGCCATGCAGAGTCATAATCTTTACAGAAACGATTTTAATATTCGTTCTTTGGCCTTTCAGCTTACAAAGAGTGTAACTACATCAGTGTTCGTCAGCAGGTTGCAGTGGATGGCATACTGGATTGGAATCCTGGCTTCATGCTTTACTTACTAAGGTTTTTGTACTTCAAAGACTCAGAAGAGACCATTTCAAGTATTTGCACAGTGCAACGCAGCAAGTCTGCGGGAGAAAGGTGCTAAAACAAATGGAATACTGTCACAAAATGGTTTTTTAATATCAACTGAATTGACATCGAAATGACGCCAGAGTACAGTATAATTTGATGGCGAATCCCACACTCAAATAACAGACAGTTTCACTGAATAGAAATAGTTACATATATAGGTGGTTAAAAACTCATGAGCTGCTATTGGGAGTACTGATCCAACCAATTTGGTAATCGTTGATCTCTCTCCTTCATCATTGAAGTTTGCTAGGCTTCAAATATTTTTATGAGATTATCATCGCCTAACTTTTTTAATTTATTGGCCACTGTCGTACATACATGGTTGTTATTTCTATATGGACATTATTAGCACACGTTGTGATACCTATCGCTCACAGAATTTAGATCGGCCTATGGCGATTAACATTGCCAGTCTGTATTGTCTACAGAAACTACATGTTATTTGTGGACCAACAAACAAATTACAGCAGCAATAACTGGACACACACAGATCAAACTAGCAGTTCAAAAGCTCTAATTGTGATGCCCTTTAGATTCTGTAATAAGCAAAGAAATTGCTTTCCATTCCAGCATTCCTCTCTACGTACAAAATATTGCTGCACATGTATACTGGTAATGTAGTGGGTCTATCCTACTCCATCAAAACTATGCGGGCAAATTTGATACCACTAAAAGCTGCTATTTAGTTTAGCATGATACAGACAAATGTCTACGAAATCTGTCCGTTGATATATGAAATTCTAGGTTTTGTGAATGCTGGAATCATAATTCCATCCCTACACACGTTATCCAGAAAGTCACAGCAGTGATGCAGTTAATATGAGTTATTATATATTACTTTGGATTCTCACATCATTAACAAAATTGTACACACTCCTTTTTCAATAATACTGAACATTGTTTATTATTTGAGTGCTTTTCCCCGATATTCTCATCGTCTTGTGACATTGCTGTACACCTATGAGCTATATGTACAAGGTAAATGGCATCTATGATCCAGCACATTTAGCTGTATGTTGACTGACAACTCTTTTTAGAAACAAAATTTTACAGGCTACATAGCATTCACTAATGGAGGCAGGAGCACGGAATGCTGTAAGATTGGTGGGACATGAATAATGACTTGATGAACACTTCCCAACAGCTGGCTCCATCTAGTGAACGTGAAGGAAAATGTTGCAAGCAGCCAATATGGGAAGAATTTCTCTGCAGAAGCCTCTTCACTGATATTTACAAGATGAGGCTCCCAAAGTCCACCTGTATGAGCTTGCGCCGCTCGGTTAGTCATTTTGCTGGCGCTTCTATGATTCCGTTGGCAAGGTCCGTCATTTTTGGGTACTTCACCTTCTTTGCATCTAGCTCGCTCTGCGCCCACAGTAGCAGCTTCAGTAGACTTGCAAGCTTCGGTGTTGCCTTACGGTTTTCCACTTCCAGTATGGCAGCATTCAGCTCACTGGCAACCTGGGAATTACAGAAGAGCATTCACTAGCACCATGTACATTTATCTCGATAAAAAAATCTGATTCATTGATCCTAATGTATGGAAATAAAAGTAATGCTACATAAGTATGTGGTGCCATCTAGTGTTTAAATATGCAACTATGTATGAATGTATAGCTTATTTACCAGAATCATCTCAGAGTTAAATATTTCCATGACTGTATCAGCATAAGTCCCTAATTTGACTGGCATATACATATATATATGCACACACCTTTTGCCGTTGCGACGGATGTAGGAGTTCTCCAAACGGTGATCCCTCAGGATCTTCGAAGGCCAACAGTGCTAACGTGCGCTCAAGTTCAGCGAGAATTTCAGCGTCAGACTCGCCCCTCTCTGCTAGGTGCACTTGCGCAAACTGCAGCGCATCCTCAACGCCCTTCTGTCGTATTAGCTCGATCAAGTGCTGTTGCTAAAAGTGAGGCACACAACTCATAAATGCATGTATAGACTTCTAGATTTCTACATCCAAAACACATTTCTCCCCTCATTGTTCTGTGAGTTTTCCTGGACTTCAAATGTTCATTTTCCATGAACATGGGACTTAAGCCAAATAATATGTGTATGCCTTATATCATCAAGTCAGTGATTAAAGAACAAATTTTTGCATGAAGCAAATCTAATTGCCTCTAAGATAAGAAATATGTCACTTTTGACAACCAAACATGATACCCAGGAATTTTCAGGACCATAGCCTATTTTCTTGGATTTTCCAGACAAGAAAATGGCATTTTGAAATTCTAGGTCACTTCAGATTTTTTAGAACACAGGAAACATTACATGTTTCCACATGGAGTCATATTCAGTAAACCATAGATGAATCTGCTACACTTATTTCCTCATCTGTATCATGTAAGTTAATTGTTGTTGTTGTTATTCGTTTATCCTCCTACTTCACGAGGTCATGGTCACAATGTAAACCCTCTTTGTATCATTAAGTTAATATGCACCAATGCTGATGACACATTTGAGACCAGTTCAAATTTGACTGCAATACAGGCAAAGATCTAAACTCCAGCTTTTTAACTTTGAATATGATAGTGCCAACTTTTGAAAGAATCATTATAAATCTAAAAGCACTTGGGGTTCTTATTTATAATGATAGTTACCTACATTTTGTCAGTAGATACTTCCTACATTATTTAGCTATGGTGTGACCAGTCCAAGTACTTCTGCCTATGACAGCCCGTAATATACAGTAGCTTAAACATAGGTATGTGATCAACTAACGTGTGCGAGAACACGTAGACACACATGCCAATATTCTGTTATACAGCCGTCTGTACGAACATTCGAACAGCAGTGTTTGCTGTAATCTGAGTTATTCGTATTGGCATATATCACAGAGTAGTAGGGGTGAGTATTGCGACCAAAAACCGTATTGCAATATATTGCAATACGACAAAACCGTATTGCAATATTTTCCAATACGTATTGGGAAGTGTATACCATGCATGATATAGTAACAATTTGATGGTTTTAATATCATCATATATTGTATTATATGACATGATTTAATTTCTCATGTTTTTCTTGAGAAACAGAAGCACGGCAATGTTTTCCGCTGACAGTGCAGCCCTCTGTGCCGTAACAATGTCACCCGCTGTACTGAATACCCTCTCGGAAGGCACTGACGTAGCTGGAATACACAATACCCCTGCTGCATAATTGGCTAATACTGGATACTGAAACTGAAACTGAAACTGAAACAGTGGGTGCTCGCTTCAGCTTGTATCGCCACGAATCCATAGGCTGCCAGCGCTGCATACTGTCGTAGGACGTTGCCGCGGTCGCGTGCGCCTTGCCGCAGAACTGCGCGCAAGATCTCCGCTCAGCGGTTATAGGATCAACACCTCCTTTTGGCAATACTTCTCTGGTATCCCGTCTCTTCTGGTTGCCGTGCTCTGTGCCTCGCGCACACGTCTGCCCCACTCTGCCCGCGCAGTAGTACCGCGCAGTGCTCCATGCAGTGGCCGCTTACCAGTAATACTGTATGCGTCGTGCACGCATTGTGCTTTCGTAATATATACACCGCCAGTGCATAATTTTCGAGCCCATTAACAATATAGACATAAAGGCAAGTGTCAAGTAATTTATTTCTTGTTATACCACCGTATCGTAAAATATCGATATCCGGAAGTTGTATCGCGATATATCGAGTTTTCAAAATATATTGCAATATACCGATATACCGGTATATCGTTACACCCCTACAGAGTAGCCGTGCACTTCTAGTTCTAGAACATTTAAAACCTACATATCATCTGAACACATACCTGCAAATGAAAGTAGAGCAATCGGTCGCTGTCTAACAACTCCGGATGCAGTTTGTTCACCATACTGATCGCATCCTGAATCTTGCCGGTCTGTATCGCGTCACGAATCTTGATCCGCTCGTCTAGACTGTCTAGCTCCACTGAAGGCTGCACGCCAGACTCAAGCCTGAACTTCTCCGCTGCCTCCTTGAAACCCTCTGTTCCATGAAACATAATGCATTACAGAGCAACCGTAGTTAAAGCCATTTCACGTCAATGCTATTGCTAAGAAACAGTGATTACCGTGACTTTATGTTCGTTGTATTGACATTATTGATAGTAATGTGTCTTATCAGTTCTGCTGTTACTGCTACTACTACTAATATTACTAAAAGAAATTAGAGCAGCTAATTGATGGTTTTGAAAGATCTATGGAAGCTACCATCTGTCATAAACAACGCATTCAACTTTGCAAAATGCGATAAATAAATAACAGTGGTGATTTTACTACACAAAATGGTGAATGCAATTGGCGAACGCTTCAACCTCTCACAAAATTACGACTGAATAATGAAATCATCAAATTACAGTGTCATCTCGTAAAATGTATTCATACACCTTTTTTCCCATGCCCATCACCTGTTAGTGTTTATGCCTTGCTTAGCACATACAATTAAAGTGAACATTGGCTATAGTTTTTCATTGGTGGCTAAAAAATAACTTTGGTGACTAAAGTCTAGGCTCAAACTTTAAAACATCCAGAGGGAGCCCTGGTAATGATGGCCAAGGGGTTGACATTTATTAACTTGAATACAGCAGTGTTTCCTAAGCAGGGGCTGATGGTACCACGGTTTTGAGATCTACTCAGTCACACAGAGTAAGGGGTTGAAGCTGGGGCAAATACCTCCAGGGGCTTGATGGCTACTTAGTTACCTACAGCATAGCTTTAATATAGGGTCAGTTGTTGTCTGGCTGCTAGGGCTGTGTCATGTAAGTGTTTGGTTGCAAACAGCAGGAGTTTAAATAGGTAGCAAATACTATCATACAATTGCCAGTCATTTAGTTGCACAAAGCAGATGTTCTAACTAGAGGCTGATCCTGGAGTGGTATACCTAGATAGATGCAAACAGAATTTATCATCATTCAGCAGCAGGGGGATAGTGTCAGGGATTTGTCATTAACTATGTAGTAACTGTACAGTGTAATGCTGCAGGGATTCGATTTTGAGGTGTTAGGGTTCTGACCTCTTTATAGTGTAATTACACTGGCTTGCATTAATTGCAACTAACATTTTTAAGAAAATGTAGCACACACTATGATTGCCACATTGTTCTAATTGTTTCACGTCTTCAAATATACGTTTATTACATATCATCAGAAGTAGATAATAGGGAAGGAGTGCGACTTCAATAAACAAGGGAAATTCGTCATTTACTAGCCTTAGAATACCTACGATTACTACGCGTAACTCAACCAACTTGAGCTCAAATCATACACAGTACATTCACCTAGCATCGTGCGAAATCGTTTCCTCGTATACACCCGCAATCCGGAGATACATACAGACTAAAACGTACGACACGATTCTCCATTCTGTTGCCAGCAAAACGAATCCATAACCCGCCTAACTTGAAACAATAGGCAGCTACTAACGACTCTTGCGCACTCTTGTGCCCTCGGCGATGCGGTGTGGCTCGCTGGGAGATTGGACATCGACGCAACACTCGGTGAGCTAATCTTAAACCTATTTACAGTTGGTATGCCACCCACGCACGCACGCCCACCGCAATCAGCAGCAGCTCCAGCTCCAATCTCCCAGCGAGCCACACCGCATCGCCGAGGGCACAAGTGCGCAAGTCGTTAGTAGCTGCCTTTTGTTTCAAGTTAGGTGGGTTATACATTTGGTTTGCTGGCAACAAAATGTAGAATCATGGTGTACGTTTTTTCTCTGGATTGCGGGTGTATACGAGGAAACAATTTTGCACGATGCTAGGCGAATGTACTGTGTACGATTTGAGCTCAAGTTGGTTGAGTTACGCGTAGTAATCGTAAGTATTCTAAGGCTAGTAAATGACGAATTTCCCTTTTTTATTGAAGTCACACTCCTTCCCTATTATCTACTTCTGATATAATTAAACTATCGGAGAGCGGAACGTGTGAATTTTACAGGTTCTGGGGCAATTAGAGTCAGATGTTTGACATGCACCTGTTACAAGATAATCCATTATGAGCCGATTCATGTCGGCACGC
Organism: Priapulus caudatus; assembly: GCF_000485595.1. Taxonomy (NCBI): domain Eukaryota; kingdom Metazoa; phylum Priapulida; class Priapulimorpha; order Priapulimorphida; family Priapulidae; genus Priapulus; species Priapulus caudatus. The sequence goes on from NW_014577076.1 coordinate 1,293,755, forward strand.
TGAATGTGCAGGTTCTCGAGCCGTGTGAGCCACTCATCCTTACTAACTTCAATCGGCTTCTCCACAGAATTGCTAGTCATATTCATCGCAAGCGTTTGCGTTTCACTTCATTTAATCAGCAGCTGGGATCTGCAACAACAATATATTGTACAGTACATTGTGATGCATTGCTACTTCGAATGATGGCTTTTGCCAGCAATAAAATTGCTTTGATCTAAATGCGTACGGTACTTATTGTTTCAACCTAGCCAGAATTAATAACACTGAACAGCACGGAGCCAAAACCTGCAACTGAGGCTCATAGGGTCTATGTACCCCAGGGTACGTTCCGGCAATACCCCGGGGGACATAGACCCTCTCAGCGCAACTGAGCAACATGTAAAATTGTTTGTTACTATGTTAGGCCTTCCAAATTTTGGTCGATGAAGCAAACACTGAAACCAGGCGTGAGGGTGAATATTTTGTGTAGAACACATGAAATATTTTAACAACAACACGATAATAATACAATAAAAAATATGCAATACACACCTAAAAAGAGAACAAACATGAGACAACTTCGCAGATAAAAAATCACATAACCAGAGTTAAGATGCTCATTTGTTCGTTACACTCCGAAAACCGAGTTCGTGGCGCCCTCTCTGTACCTTCAGCGCTTATGTTTCATTTGTTATAGTTTATTATTTTAACGCACAAAAGATGAGAATCCCTTCATATATGAAGAATTAAATGGGTTAAAACATACTAGTTATGCTATCCCCATATTTTGAACTCTATTCGTTGACCTAGTCGTGTAGTATTTCGGATTTTGTGACAACGCCTTGCATGTGTGAAAACAAAATGGCGACGTATACATGGAGACAACAACATTTTGCTCAAGATTTATCATTAAAATGCATTCAATCTTGTGAATATATCTTCGAAGACGATTAAATTCAATAAGGAACATACGAATAGTGACCAGGTATGTTGTGTTTGTTGTATGTTAATGTTCTTGACACAGAGCAGCACTTCTCTGCGAAAGCAATGCCAATGCAATGCCAATGCCAATGGTTTCTACTTCTAGAAATTCAGCGACTTTGAATGCTCCGTTTGTATGGATGCGAATAACAAGGTGCATTGTGTGAGGTGGTATGGTTACGAGTTATAATAACCATACATCACGATGACATCCCCAATTTATTAACGAATTAGTTGCAGCATACTAAGTAAGGCTAAGAAAAGGTAGTATTAATACTAATAATAGTAATGTCGTACCCAAACTTGGAATCTGCAGCGATTGTGCTGCCCAAACTGCGGATTCCCTAGTTTGGCTGACGAATCTCAAGATTGGGCAAACTGAAAACAGTCGGTGATTCAACAACGGCTTCTTCAACAACCGCTCATAGCGAGTGTGCGGCGTGCGTGGTGCAAACTAGGAAGAGATTTATCTCATATTTATCCAATTATTTATTATAATCATTTATTATTTATACAAAGGTGCCAAACACATAGAGGAAAGAAGGTATACGACCTTATATTATAGTTATGATATAACATTTGAAAACCTAATAGTAATAATCATATGTTTGTGCAAGCTCTGTTTACCTCTGTTTGCCCAATCTCAAGATTGGTTTCCCAAACTACGGATGCGCTGAAATTCCAAGTTTGTGCAAGATTCCAAGTTTTGGCACAATAGCAATAATATTACTACTATTACTAATAGTAATAGTACTATAGCCCCAAGTTCCCTTCTCGCTTAACACTACGTTGGCGAGAGGGTCACAAGCCGACGCAATAGAATATTGTTCGGCATGACGTGCGCTGCTTAGCCTGCTATTTTAAAAACGTAAAATTATCTAACTTTTTATGATTCTTATTGCTTCTCTGTACTTCCACGCCTCGATTTATTATATGTGCGCTATCACTGAGCATGTATTTACGTGTCAGCGTGTAATTATTCGAATTGATAAGATGAAACTCCGAACAAACGCTGCCATTTTTCAATAGATATCCCATAATACGTAGCGAAAGTTCGTGAATTTTCGCGTACAAAAAGAGACATAAGAACATCCAGAATGGCGTTTGTCAAACGTTCAATAGTATAGCTGTTTGAAATTCTCTTATTTTAACGTGTATTTCGAGGTAAATAGTAATTAAGAAGTGATGCGATAGTTGCAAACATGTAACAGGTGAGGTCAAATGTGGTAATACATTGTTTTATTTACGAAATTTTACGAAATTCGGAGTTTGTTTTCAAGCAACCAGGCATTTCGTATGGAAGGGTGTCAGGCTTTTACGACGTGTAACAGTCGGAGAGTCTGGTCGGTTTACTACTACTACTGCTCATAGGGTCTATGTCCCCCAGGGTACTGCCAGAACGTACCCTGGTCACTATTTGATATGGTTAGGGTTAGGGTTATGGAGTAGGCGTAGGCGACGACTGCCTAGACTCGTTAGTGGAGTAGGCGAGGTATGGTCCGGCATATTAGATAGTACTTACCAGGGTACGTTCTGGTATACCGGATCGTACCCAGGGTACGTTCTGGCAGTACCCTGGGGGACATAGACCCTCTCATCACTACTACTAGTACTATTTTATTACTATTACTATTAGTAATACTAATAGTATTTATATAATAATACTCAGTATTACAGTAATACTAATAGCTGATAGGCCTACTAATACTATACTATAGTAATACTATTATTATTATTATTACTAATATAAATAATAATATAGTTTAGTATTACTATTAGTATCATTAATTTAATTAGTTTCAGCATTTGTACAAATGAATTAGGCTGAATAAAATTTAGTAGTCGTGATTTGATGTCTCAATCTATGATAACTTCTTGTACGGTGACTGGGTAATTGTGTTGCCTTTAATGTTATCATTGGAAAAGAAATGGTATTACAAATAATAAAAGGTTGAGAACATCAACAGCATAATCATAGTGTAGGTAGTGCACTAATGGTCGCGTGATCAAAGTAATGGCCAACATTCAAAATTTTACGCAAAGTAAAAGGTCTAGTGTTCGAATACCACATCTTGATTATGAAGGTACTTTATCCTGATTAACTTGGTGAGCACGAACTTTAGTAATGAGTTTCAAGTGATACAGCTTAGAGATAACATTGCTGGATCAAATACAGCATGATATAGTATTTAAATCCAAGCAAATCATTTCTTATTGGCAATTCCTTATGTCAATGTGAAATAATTTTAGTTCATTTCAATTCAAGATATTTATTTTCGCTTTTAACAGAATTACGTACAGAAGACTAAATTAGATTAAACAATAGAAAGACTGATGGAGGACGAATAGACTGTACAAATGTCAAGGATTACTGTAACTTCGTTCTCATAATGTTGAAGTGCCAGTTCATTGCATGCAAATGCGTATTGGCAATATTATTATGTGGAGCAAAATGGCATCAGGTTTTTTCCTTGTAGTTTTTCCAATGCTCTCTGTTTCCATGTTCTAGTCTGCACAGACTACATTCATTACATCATACTTAATGTATAACTCATTAGGCTGCTCAAAATGAAGGGGTGTCTATTTCTGAGAAGATTCCAATTACAGGACCTTTAGCAGCTGAAACAATTGACAGTAGACATGAAATGTCTTGAGTAGAATTGACAGTAGAATGTTCTATAGTAGTATCGTGTTGTAGAGTAGCCGTACTTGGAGGTCTTGAAGGGCAATATTTTAGCTAATGAATCACTTTTTATATGTGGAGGGGTCAACATTAGACAAAACTGGTAATGCTAATAGCATGCCATGTTATCAGAAAGCTGAATTGTCTCTATGACATTTGGCTTATAGTTTTAGACCTTTTACTAAATTTCATAACTTGCAGACTAATTAATAGTGTTGTCAATCGGTTGTAATTTCGTAATCGATCATCGGTTGGACCCAAGTAACCGATGATCGGTTACAATCGGTTACTCGGGGTGTTGAATGCCTGCGTGTGCGTAACGTCGTGTGCATGTACATGTGTGCATGTATGTGCTTGTTTAGCCAGCGTATAAAATCCCTAGTGTGTCCTAGGCTTTAGCCCCTCAACAGGAAGTAACTGCGGCGAATGTCGGGTGATTCCCGAACTAAAATAGAGATGATATCTCTGATTCTCATCACTTTTCCAAGTTATCTTGTTCAAGTTTGACATTTTTTTTTTTTATGAAATTGATTATGGATTTTGATAACCGAGCGCTTGGTTCGAGCCACTGTTCAAGCGCTTGGTTCGAGACACTGTTCAACCGATGATCGTGGCATCACTACTAATCAATTATAAAAAAATATCTATTTCATTGATGTCATAGCTTCTGACTTTTAACTTCTAAGGTGAGCATGGAACTGAGTTATGAATTTTAAAATAAAATTATTAATAACATGTAAGTAATTCTTTCTCTAGAGAATTAAACTCTTATTTCGAGTGTGGCCATTTGATTCGTAGTGCTTTCATGGTAGATGGAGGATTTATCAGCTATATTGAGTCATACTTCTGAAACTTCTAAAGCTTCTCAAAAATCTAGTTTCATTTTTACTTTTAGTAAAATGTCCATTCTATATACTGCTCAGTACTGTAACAATGATTTACTCTCAGCAGGAGATAATCAATTCATAGGTCTAAAACATGTTTTCAAGGATACGATAAGTCTATGCCTGAGGCAAGTTAAGCCTGAAACCTATTCAACAGCAATTCTACATCTAAAGTTATGTACATATATCTCTCAACGGGACTTGTGTGAGATCACTCAGGACTTGATACATACACACACACACACACACACACACACACACACACACACACACACACACACACACACACACACACACACACACATAACGACACATAAGAACTAAAACTGCACACATGCATTCAGCTTTCACTCCTGTACAGTTTTCGTTTTTGTATTTCCTGTTCCATTTAGCCATGTAAGACCTGTCTAGACTACAGTGTGCATGCAGGTTATGGCATTGCGCCTGCCGTAGTGTTAAAATATTGTTATAATAAAATTTGAAATCCCTATCTTGTAATTACTAATTAGTAATTAGCCTCTCAAGTTCAAAATCGATTTGCTGTGAAATCTAATATAAGTAAATCTGCATCTATAGATGCACTCATTCAAAGCGTAAACCTGCGTGAATGCTTAAATTTTGTCTGATGTTGAGTGTAGATAGAGTCCACACCTATCTGTGTAGATGTGTAGCTCATGAAAGCCAAACTGCATAACATATATATATATATATATATATAAGTCAGTGATGAAAACTTACAAATAAATGTAGTAGCCAGTTGGGCACCTAAAGTAAAAATATTAGGGGCCCAGCTCAAATATTAGGGGCCCAGCTTATGGCACGAAGCGCCGAAGTTCGGGATTCGTTTTCTTGGATATTGACACTAAAATGGTGCTCTATTATGCATTCTGAGCATGAAGATTCAGAGCAAATCTTTTGAGAAAGAACCGCAAGTCTTTTTTGCAAACGGTACAAAGTCTATGAAAATACATGATGTCACTTCAATAGGGCGACAGAGTTAGGTGGTGCCCGATGAAACGTGCATGACGAGTGGCCAATACAAATATTTATTTAGGAGACTCCGTACTATACCTTAGTGACAAGAAGTAAAAAAGAAGTACTTCAACAATTTCCACATTTGTTTTTATTATGCCATTAATTAGAGTAGTTACTCAATCAATTGTTTGAAAACAGTTTCCATGTCATTGTCAGAGTCCATCCAGTCCCCATTGTTACTTTCTGTTTCATCATCATCAGCCGTCATCATCGTGTCTGTTTGAGCACCTGTTCTATCATCAGCGCCATGGATCAAATTCCGTGATTGGCGGGGACAGCAAATTGATGGCATTTTATTCAATATTTAATTATTTAATTTTTCAATATATTTTATTTAGTATTGATCACAATTTTTATTAGATTGCATTGCATAATGTAACCCAACAAGAGTAGGGTGCTACTCTTGTTGGGTTACGTTATTGTATCTAATTACAACCATGTTACAACCCACGTTCCTTCCCAATGGTCAGTGGCATTGTCAGATCAGAGCACATAAATTTATTGCATTGGTGGCATTGATTTATATGCTCTGGTCAGATACAACACCATATATACAACACATGCTCTCACTGGCTGAGTTCCCAGCCCTGAACCAATAATTACATTTCACCAGTAGTGCAGTGGCCGAAGCTGAAAAAGGGCTCTATTTAAGGAGATACCCCTACCGGAGGTATAACAAGCTGGGAATGGTCTCATTTTAACCGTCTGGATCCCTAGTTTATGAAAAGCCATGTTGTAGTTGCAGCAACCTTGGCCAACATGCCGAATTAACCCCATTTTTACGGTAAAATCTGAAAAAATGACATTTTCAGTTACTTGCTTATTTTATCAAATCAGCCCCATTATATTTTATAATTGATGGTTATATCAATGTATTTCGTTGAAATAGATATGTAGCAATGTATTTGAGGCAGTTTTATGCTGCTAAGGGGGTTAAGGGGCCAAAATTATACCCCAAATTTGGCATTTTTTGGCGATTTCGACCAAAATAATGTCTATTTTCTTGCACTATTCCACCAATACATGTTATAACTGTGTCAGATCTGACTGTATTCATGGGCCTAGATGTGCTATTAATAAAAAAAAATTAGTTTAAGCATGGTAAACGGGTACAACAATGGTCATGTTAACCCTTTGTTTTGGGCGACAGCCTAAAAACGACTTTTTCATTTACTTGGCATATTTTAATAAAATCAGCCGAACAGTGTTTAGGTAACTGATGGTTATTATATGTTTTTTGATTGAAATTAGAATGAAGCGATGCATTTAGGAATGGTGTCTATGCTGTTAAGAGGGCGGTAAGGTGCCCAAAAAGTACAAATAGATGGTTGGCAAATTTTGAAATCGATTTTGACCATAATAAGAAAGAACGTTTCCATGGCATACTGGCACAGTACACTGGTGAGAAGCAGTATTATAGGTCTACCTGCCTGAACTGCTATCATCAGGTGTGGGTTATCACATTGATATAATAAAATCCAGTTGACAGCATGTGTACGCTGGGTCCTGGTACACCCTGACCCTGTTTAAATAATGCTATGGTTACATAACTTGGTGGCTCCCACGAGCTCAATCCAGCATTTTTTTCAACACCAAATGCTAATGTGGCCACTCCGTCTGTTCTTGCGTGTCTTGGTATGGTGGTTAGCGATTTTTTCACAGTCAGACTACGATGAAACAAAGTCAATCGATGCACGTGGGCTATCCGGCACGAGGCAATGGACTCTTCCTCGCCCAAGCAGCATACTAGTTGTGCGTGGGGAGGGTAGGGGTGTTCATGTCAGGGTCTCCGGAACTCGGTCGTGGGTCAAGCTGAGGTGAGTGTCGAGGGTAAGGACAACACTCCAAGGCTAATCCGGCAAGCTGAAGAGAATCGAGAGCCCGCTGTAACGTATCAATGGAGGATGAAACGTGGATAAGGGTCATAAATAAAGATTTCATATGGCAAGGCTGGCAAGGAAGCTGTGAGATGGTGAATCTAGCAATTACCGGCGTGGAGTGGATTAGAAACGCTCTCGTCTAGTACCAAAGACTGTCCCGATTATCTGACGATAACGATATCTACCCTTACTCAATGCTCACCTAAGCGGCTGTATGATACAGGCGGTTCGTTGCCGCTTTCACTACACTTCAACCGTTGTACCGGTTGCTTTCTTTCAGCTGCAGTCGCAAAGAGAAAATCAACGAAATGCGTTTGCGCCAAAGTAGAGAGTCTGTAACGGGCCAATAGCCTATTTAGCGGAGCGAGGCTTTGCTGACTTCATTTCTGCCATTTATTCAAGTTGCTGATAGATTAACGGGTTCGCGATAAGACAGGCGTGAGGCTGGCTGTACAGGGGTAGAAATAGTGTAGTGAAGCGAAAACATACCGCGCTGTATCACATTACAGGTTGATGCTCACATACGTGATTTGTCAACATTTTTACAGTCTATTGTTGAAAGCTAGGGTCCCATATCTGAGGTAGTTGGGGCAGCATCACATTGACACATTATATCAGCAGAGACCTTGGCCATTGCAGCAAGGGCACAGCATATTCTGTGGAGCAGACGGAACACTGGTGGGCAAGTAACGAATGAGGCTGGGAGAAATGCATTTAATAAATGGCTTTCGATGCAAGCATGACAAGATATTCGGAGATGGGTAGACTTACGAACATCCTAACTTGCATCAATTTACGCAGCTTCCAACGTTAACCAATGCATTCCAAGGAAAGCGAGTATGCCGTGGAATAGAGGTGTCCGTCTGCAACACAATACATGTCACACGATGTTCTCATTCGCTGAATCCTTTTGCCAAAAGACTGATGTGGCCATGGCTGGCCCAAGTTGAAACAAGCAGCTAGTACGTGAATTGGAGCAGGTCCTTTCGTAATCAAAGATGCAAGTGATGTGGCTACCGATGGGTACAGTTCTGAATGAGAATCACTGTGGCAAAAAGTGTACAGGAAACGTCAGTTAGACTTTCTCCACAACCGCATCGCTTGGATTGACGGTCTGTGACCGATTTTTGTTCGGCCGGGGTATATAGACGTGTCAGTCCATCAATGACTACAGAAACAAGAGCGAGGTGGTTTTCCCAGTTTGTTACTACTTTATCAGAGTCCGGGGAGCAGACAAGTTACTAACTACAGAAGTTTCTCCAGGGATCGAAACACAGGCAACCTTCGACGATTCATCTCCACAGTATAGTTCAATTGGAGAATGGGAGAAATATGTTCCGAAGACACAAAAATTCCATTTATGGCAAGGAGTTTAAGTGAATGGAACTCATTGGTGAGGTTGTTGGCCCACCTGGAGCGTCAGGTCGTGTTGAATGTTCACTGTACAGTAACCAGGAGAGGCCCGATAAACGCTATGTCCTGCTGCTGTGCACTATCAAAGAACATGATAGATATGATACCTGTGACGACACAGAGATTTCTTTGGTCTTGCTGTTTACGCTATGTCAGCAGAGGACATTTCCATACTGGCTACTATGTGTACATGTATGGCTGGTTCATGCTCAGGAAGAAAGATACATTCTTTATGCGGCCTGACAATTGCGAATGAACTTGGCCAACAATGCGAAAGTGTTCCCTGCGCTGCTCATAGCTCTCGACGATGCGGCACCAAATAGTTCCAATAAACAGGTAGGAAAGAAAACGCGTACTAAAACTGGTGAAACATGCGGACCAGGTCTGACAACCTGCTCCAGTCGATTCATGAGACGACATAAAGGAGAGCATGACAGATAGCCGTAGCTACACACTACTCCTCTCGGCAGAGAAATGGAAACACGTTGATGAGGTTTCGGTACATATCGGCTTACAGACGACAGACAGTTGCATCCATGCTCTCCACAAAATCCTTCTATACAACATCTGCGTCAAAGTACCAAACAGGCATTTGGTGCAGGATCACATCCAACGCAAGATTGATCGACACCGGTTGGGACCATGGTGTCCCGTTGTGATTGATGGAGGCATAACACAGACGATGTTCCCTCAGCATATCCAGTTGAAAGTTCGGACCGTGCACAACACGGTCTCTATTGCCACAGACAAAGAAGGTGATTTGAGTGGCGAGGAGTCGTAGTTGCCGTACTAAGTGCATCGCCTGCTTGTTCATGTACTGTGTGAAAGATGAACACCATACCAGAAAATGAAGTGACATATGATCTGTGTTGACCAAATTATTGACGTCATGGCCCGACAGTGTTTGTAAACATTTAGGGCATTTTGTAAACAGGGTCAGCCGCAGTTGTACCAGCTTCACCATGTTCAACTGATTTTTATGATTTACAATGATGACCCACTAGCCGCGCCCCCGAGCGCCGCCATCAACTGCGCACGATCCTCGCATGGTACCGCGAGGCCTTTCAGTCAGGTAGACCTATGATACTGTTTGTACCTATTTGGTGATAATGCATGGCAGTTTCTTTATTGCTGTAAAATTTATAAATGCCCACCCAGATTTTTGTATAAATTGGGGTTTAACTTAACAGTATAGACACTGCTAAAATGCCATTGCTTCATTCTATTTCAATCAAAACATGATTATAACCATCAGTCTGAAACATCTGCATGGATGATTTGATAAAATATGCAAGTAAACTGGAAAAGTATTTTCAGGGTCATGTTGCAAACAAGGGGTTAATGTACCATGTTGTACCCGTTTACCATGCTGAAACTAATTTTTTTATCAATAGCACATCTAGGCCCATGAATAGAGTCAGATCTGACACAGTGATAACATGTATTGGTGAAATAGTGCAAGAAAATATACATTATTTTGGTCGTAATCGCCAAAAAATGCCAAATTTGGGGTATAATTTTGGCCCCTTAACCCCCTTAGCAGCATAAAACTGCCTCAAATACATTGCTACATATCTATTTCAATGAAATACATTGATATAACCATCAATTATAAAATATAATGGGGTTGATTTCATAAAATAAGCAAGTAACTGAAGGTTGCTGCAACTACAACATGGCTTTTCATAAACTAGGGATCCAGACGGTTAAAATGAGACCATTCCCAGCTTGTTATACCTCCGGTAGGGGTGCACTTAATTTTTCGGGTCTCGGCCGCTGCACTACAGGGAATCAACATGAAAAATGGACGCCCCCGTGAAGGTGCATCAACTTGTTCCTAGTACTTCCTACTCGATACGCCTACTCGGACTCCTAGGCCTAGCAGGATAGAGTGAATTAGTTTTCATTCTGGTTGTCAAAAAATGTATCAAATTTCTAGGAAATGGTGAGCGAATTGTAGTGGCGTAATCATAGCACTAAAATCGTAGTGATTCCACTGATTATTGAATGTTTAACAATAAAAACAAACCCTCGCATTCCGGGCGACTTTTCAATGAAATTCTGGTGCCCAACATTATTTCTACTCGCCTCGGGCTACTGGGCGAGTGTTAATTTTCATCACTGTATAAGTGCTAAGCCATCAATGTGGAAGCTCAGCATATCCCATGCTACAGCATAGATGTATTCATGTTGGGAGCTGCTCAGCATCACCATGGCTGATCTCAGTAATTATGCAGGTCACATAGGGGTTGTGAAGCTAATAGTCATAGCCAATAATAAGAGGGTATAATCAGAAGGGGGGTATCAACAAGTGGCGTGGTCTCAGAGGCTTGATGAGTTGCTGATTTAATAATGCACATATTTAATGCTAATATGCGGCTCCAGGTAAGTTAGAATTGTATGTATACATAGCTGCTGTCATCCTGTAAGTAGTACAAGTGAACTTCTGCAGTGGAAATAAGAGTAGGAAATATGGAGTGTGGCATATAGTGAGTATATCTTAATCTTATCAGGCAGGACAACAAAGTACTTTTGGGTGAGCATGTGCTGTAGTACCAAGGCCTGATCCACGCCATTTTTCATACCGAATACTGGCGCCCAAATTACGACCCAGGCTAGCAAAATGCCCAAATTACAAAATTAAAACGTTCAAATTAGCAGAGCTCTGAAAAAATTGTGAAAATTAAATCTCCATGTTTCTATCGTTATGTAGGTACTGTTTTATAATAAAATGGTCGTATAAGATCTATAATCTATTTTCTGAATAAAATTTTAATGTTATTGTACATCTACCTAAAAAATATTTTCTTCTCGCTGCGCTTGCCAACGGTCCCAAAATCTTTTTTGGCTTGCTACGCTCCGCATGGATGCCCATATTAAGCAGCTAGATTAGCCCCTGAGGTACAGAGTACATATGACCAGGGGTGAATAATGACAAATTAATTCACCCCTGATATGATCTAGACCAGGAAAATGCAACTTGATTGTGATATATGGTATCAGTATCTGTACTGATCGAGTTACATTTATTGTGAAATCCTAAACGAAGCTATAGGCCTATATACATGTCTATTATCACGGGTATGTACAGAGATTTGGAATTCTCACATGGATTTATATGTACATGTGTATGGTCATACTTCATATCCATTCAACACGCGTGTATAGTAGGCATGCGCACACCTAAACACATATATTGGGCAGTTCAACAAGTAGGTTGGCATGACTAGTATAAAATTTAGAACGGTCTTTTTTAGTAAAATTTGGTTTCACATGATAGTACTGTGTATACATCAGTGTTTCTGCTTTTAAAAATGGTGGGTTATGACTTTTTTTATTTACTACCTTCAAATGGCAATTGTTTGTTATGTTTTAAGGTGAACAGTTGACAAAAAAGAGTAAATAATCTCTGTCTTATTCCCTGAATATAAAACAGTAATCTAAATATTTTATTAGATTCATAAAGCCAGTACCCTGACTTCTAGAGACTAAATAGTTAGAAACAGTCAAATGCAAAGCTTGGTTTTAAAAAATTAACACAATCATCAGTGGTGAATCTGGACACGTGATTACCTACCCGTGATTACCACGTGCACATTACCACCTATCCATTAACTTTACTTTGTTGTAAAAGATGCTTGGTAAGGCTGTTCACGATATTAAAACAAATTTAAGTAATTAACCCTAAAACGTTAGTTTAACACCTAAGGCTAAACTGAAGAATAATAGTTTGTAGAATTTTAGTGTCATATTACTGTGCTATCTAGCATACAAATAATTATTATATTTCATTTGGTTCGTCAAAGAGAAATTTAAAGTCAATTAATTCATTTTTGCAAGATTGCAGCATCCTTTAGTCAGTCTAACCCTAAGCATATTTGTGAGGTGAGTTTTACTTTTAGCCTTCCCTGCTAGCCAGCACATCGACATCGTGGTGATCTACATCACAAACCTCATTAACTCATGCCCCTGTAGTCTTTGCCTTTGATAAGCATATGTCAGATAGTGAATGGGCTTTACAAATAGAAGGTGAAGGGAACCTTAGATGTTGGGAGCTGAAGCACTACACACAACCTGCTCATGCATAAGCTGCAGTGGGATGCTGAGATATGGAGGCAACTCTGTTGCATATACCTCAATCTGTATTAAAATCCCCTGCTGCAGGTGAATAATGCCAATCACTGTCAGCAGGAAAACAGTGGCAGTTCCATTCATCGAGAGTATATGGCGCTGTGTAGAAGCCACTGTGGCAGTGGGTTAGTATTTAGCGTGCGTGCCGTAGTAGCAGGCGCAGTAGCAGAGATAAGCCGCTTTATACAAGGAGAAGCAGTCGGAAAACTTCTACAAAAATTAAAATAAGCTGTGCATGCAGTGTGGCTGGTTTCTGTTGGAAAATGTTAAGGTAGGCTTTTATGTAATTGCATACATGTCTGTGCATGCTTGCATGTAAAAGGTTGTTAATATGGGTGTGAGTGTGCGTGTACATATGCTACAAAGTTCTACACACAGACTGAGACTCAGACGTTGGGCCAATCGAATCAAGAGCGTATAAAGAGGGAGAGCGAACAACGGTGAAATACTGAAACCATGTTGCAGTATTAGTCGAATTAATAAACTTTCCCCGTTTTATTTGTACAATTCTTTGTGGTATTTCCTACCTTGCTTAAATATAAAACAAACCGCTTGTCCCTACGATGCCTCTACGCTGAGATAATATCTAAATAAAACAGGCAAAGTTTCTTTTAATTCGACTAATACTGCAACATTGTTTCAGCATTTCACCGTTGTACGCTCTCCTTCTTTATACGCTCTTGATCGAATGTATACTACACTGGACACGCTATTCTTTACAAAGAAATCGTGCTGCATGACTGGCTCAGTTAGGAGAGTAGTAGTATGCACCTATTATTATGCCTATCGTTGTGCCATGTCCGTGTGTGACAGCTATATCTAATCTTTGTGTGAATCCCGCGGTGAATACTGATCACTGGCTACACAGATCTGGCATATTCGTAAGACGTGACAGGTCAGTGAGGTCGCTTTGGATGAGAGTAAAATACTGAAGCCAGCAGTGCATCGCTTAGTTTGGCAACATCATGCTAGATCGAACCATGCACGAGGATTTCCAATCACTTGTTTATATGCAAGTGCATGTGTATCACTGGAATGCTAAATGGGATGTGCATAGAGATGTTGTGAAGGTGAGGATGAGAAGACTATACTGGGATTATAGATGGCTTTCCTGATCACTGTACATCATCATTTATGATTTAAGCTAACCGTACATGCCTTCTAGGCACGGAGATGCCCGTGTTTTCTGTAGCTGCATGGGCACACGCAATGATGCAAGTGTATTTTTACCTTGCTTTTACTTATATCAGGGGTGAATAATGACAACTTTGTCATTATTCACCCCTGCTTATATCAACGTCTTGTCCAGTTTACGATGACAGCACGGAGAAGCAATCGAATGACTAGTTTTCAAACTCTAGTCTCAGTCGTGTATATATATAGGGGTTGTGTGGGAGGTTCATACTGCGCCGTGCTGTCTATCGCCCAAAGTCACGTCTTCAGTTGTCAGGGAGAAATATGTGCTATATGCGCACAGTCTGGGGCAACAGTTTGAATGTGAAGGGGAAATCTCCATTGAGTAATTTCTACAAACTTGTCAAGTTGTAACCAAGCTCAGAGGCTGCCTGGGTCAGATGTTGCTGCCATTACAATTATGCGACTTATTATTGCAGCTGCTACTGTAGCTAGTAATCGTAATGTTCCAAGGCGCGTGTGGATTTGCTTGTACATGTTATTATTGACAGCTATGTAATTATATAGCAGCCTGGGATATGCCTTCAGATTAAATGAAGCACGCTAGAGAATATCCATTCTACTGTGCACGTCATATACGGCACCGGCACAGTAAGGTCACATGCATGGTACAGTGTAGCATAGTACATACATAGTACATACATGGTATATATATGGTACAGCTGCCCACATTGTATTGAAATTCTATTTGTTACTGATATTATCAGGAGTAAGATAATATAGAGGAGTATGACTCTCCAAAACATGTGAATTTCAACATTTGCTTGCCTAATTTTACCGATGATATATTACGTGCAACTCGATAAAAATTACATCTAAATGAGCGTTGGACATCCGTCTCTAACTAAAACTTTACTTTGTTTAAATACCTCTTGCCTTTAGCGAGATATAGCTTTGAACGTCACACATGGTTCATAGTGTTTAAACTAAGCTGGCGGCTCAGATTGCCCAGATATCTCCGAACAGTGGCTAGCCTGTGAGGAATGGTCTTGTCTGTTGACAAGAATGCCACCTGTTGGCGGCAGAGTAGAATAATATATGACATTATATAATATAGATAATCATAGTATATGGTGTATATATATAGTGTGTATATATGTGTGTATATATATATACGTGTATATATTATATATATAGGATAATATATATAGTGTGTATGATATTAATATAGAATATAATATAGAAGTCTATATTATTCTACTCCTGCGCCAACAGGTGATCTTGATCAACAGACAAGACCTATTCCTCACAGGCTAGCCCACTTGTCGGAAGCTATCTGGGCAATCTGAGCCGCCAGCTTAGTTAAACACATGAACCATGTGTGACGTTCAAAGCTATATCTCCGTAAAGGCAAGAGGTATTTAAACAAAGTAAAGTTTTCTAGTTAGAGACGGATGTCCAACGCTCATTTATGTAATTTTTATCGAGTTGCACGTATATATCATCGGTAAAAAATTAGGCAAGCAAATGTTGAAATTCACATGTTTTGGACAGTCATACTCCTCTATATTATCTTACTCCTGATATTATGTAAACATGTGCGTTACAACCACGTCCAAATCTATAGATATTTGCGAGATTGTCAATGTGGCAGTAGTGTGCAGCAAAGCTGCATTATAACTCTTGTAACCGCTTCTCTTTTTTGTCTCACACGTTATGTACCTTACCCTTCTTGTATGACTCATGTATTTGTCTCTCTCCTGCCCCTACCTCCCTTCCGCCCTCCCTACTACCTCCCTCGCGCCCCTTTCTCAATCTTTCTCACCTAGTCACGTGTGCAGCTTCCATACCCCTGTTTCTAGGCTCTACCCTCTGGGCCTCACTCCCACCCTTTCTCACTTGCTCTATTCTCTCTTAATATGTCTTCTCTTTGTGATCTAATTGTTCTCTCCATCTCGTCCCCTCGCTCTTCTATTCCCTCTCTATGTCACATCTCTCCTCTCCTACCGGTCTTTTACTCCCTGCTCAGCCTGCTGTCTGTCGTCAGCCCCCCTACTCTACAGACAGTCAGAAATGGTACTGCTGTTTACAGATGTAAGGCGTGTTTAATTTATGCACGATTGTCAACAGAGGGCTCAGACTCGGTGCCGCTTCCACAGTGTACACATGATTATCGGTGACTTATAACAGCGTATGCACCAGTCGGCGGTTACATGCAGGCAGCAAGCGTTTACCCGCAGGTGCACCACAAACCCTTCCTATCCCTGGATGCAGGTTGTGCTTGCCCATGAGCTTCTCTAATATAAGCGAGAGCGCTTGCCCAGGTTTAGCAGATCTATCGATACAGGAGAGATGAGGAGACGCAGTTTCGGGTCTGTTGTGTGGAAGACGTGTTTCCCTCGTTACTGTCATGGGAGGTAAAAGTCTATTCTACAGGCAAAGCACAGCTCTGATCATTATAAATAGGCGCACTCACAAGCTATTCATGATATGGCTTCAAGGGATGAAATTCGTTTGATTTTTCATGAGCACTTGTGCGTCTATGATGAGTTATCATTTTGCGCAGCATCCAGCATCTTGTCGAGCTATCGCCATGAACTAGTTATATTGTAAGATGTAATATCTGTATGGGTTTTATGTAATGATATTATCAGGAGTAAATAATAGAGAGTTAATTATTCTATTATTCACTCCTGATATTATTGATGTAACAGTTGGTGAGAAATATAGATGGAGAGAGAGAGAAAACTGAGCGAGGGCTTCTTCTGCTTTACAGGATGGAGTGGGTGGAGATCATTGAGCCCCGTACCAAGCAGCACATGTATGCCAACCTGACGACGGGAGAGTGCACCTGGGACCCCCCTCCAGGAGCTAAAATGTGAGTATTACTGCATGCCTTTCCTGATTCCATGTTCAAATTCATTTGGGAAAGAGATGAGAGAAGCGAGAAATTAATCTCTGAGTAATGACAGAGGCGTTATTGACGTGGACGATTGGACTGAGGCGTATTGAACGATAGGTATAGCTCTCTGGAATCTTGAAAAGAGTTGACTGAAATCTGGTGACTGTGTGAAGGGTTGATGTGAGAAATGATGGTAAACAGAGTGTGTTACATTAAATGTAAGACGTATATATATATATTATACAATGTAGTAATAATGGCTTGTAGTTGTGGATGGTGTAGCTCTACAAAATGTATATCTGTACATGTCTATCAAATCCATTACAGTGCTATATATATATATGGTGGAGAGAAGGGTAATATTGGTAGAGCTAGAATTGCCGATGATCATACAGGCTGTTTTAAAATAATAGCCAGTAAGAGAGAACAGGATAGAGAGCTGTGGCAGTATAAACAGTAGCACGTAAGCGGTTGTTCAAGTTATGATAGATGGGGATGGGCATTGGAGGGGGCGATTCGGGATGAGAGTTAATTGTAGTAGGCGTTCACTGATTCAGCAGTAGCTAGAAAGCGCGTGAAAGAGCAGTGAAATGTTTTAGTGTTTTAACAGTACCTATAATATGGTGTGCGTGCGTGCGTGCGTGCGCGTGCGTGCGTGCGCGTGCGTGCGTGTGCGTACGTGCGCGTGCGTGCGTGTGCGTACGTGCGCGTGCGTGCGTGTGCGTACGTGAGTACGTGTGTGTGTGTACTGTATCATATGTATATGTGTGCGTGCGTGGGTGCATGCATGCATGCATGCATGGGGTATACACGTACATGTGTGATAGTAACATGTGAAAGGTGAAATATAGTCGATATTGAGCAGTAAATAGGGACCGGGAGGAGAAATTTGTGTGATGGAGCTCTGCTCTGTCGTGAGACTCGCAGTCCACACAAGCAGCACACGTGCACGCACACACACACACACAGTGACACACACACACACACACGCACGCACGCAAGTCGCACGCACGTCGCACACGCATCTAGAGAAATTTATGGCTCTGCACCATTTATGGCTCTGCACTGCTGCCGCGCTTATATACGATGGTTTAAAAACCATCATCACCTTCCCTGAGAGGTCTGATTGCTGCTGAAATGTGCCATCCTGTTTACATTTGTGAAACTTTTCTGGCATTTATTTTGCTGCATCGCCTGTCAGTGTCGTATGGTGCGTTTAAATATGGCAGCGCAGCCCCTTATCTGTCATCCTACCCAGTTTTCCCGATTCTCTACTAATAAGGATTGGTGGGTTATTGGTACCCTGGCGTGACTGTAAGACTAACTGCTTATATGTGACCGTGTATCCATCAACGTCTACAAGTGGTGTCGTAAAATACATGACAATTTCTTTAAGCTTGGTTAATATTATTGGTGCTTGTTGGGAAGAGCATAAGAACCCTAAAGTTGAAACATGAATCGATGTTTGTACGTAAAATGCAAACTTCTTTGACAATCACTGTGGTTTTCGTAAGACGAGCAGAATATGTTGATTAACTATGGCTCTAAAGACAGTGGATGTGTATTCCGAATTTCTAACAGTATTAGTGGTGGTCAAACATGCTTGACCTTTGTGTGTGTATGTAGATGGAGCATTTATATACACAGCTAGTGTTATCATCACGAGTGACGTGCTCTGCACTGTATTGTAAGTGCCTAACAGCTTGGCCCCTCTGCATGGGGTGACCCTGCACCCTGTAATCGGGAGAGAGAGAGAGTGCTTGGCCGGCCACACAGTGAGATGCGATACACACGAATGCCCAGCAAATAACAAACTGGATGGATTGATGGCTGCACAGCGAGTGACCTGCTGGGGTGTGCATATATACATCGGGATTGTACAGCGGCTGCATGAGCCTCTGTGCGCCTAGAAAAGCTTCACAATCCATGTGGCCAATTCTTACCAGCTGTTACATGATATCAGGTTTTATTAAAAATCGAGGAAAATTGCACAATTTAATATAAGGGATAGAAAATTCACAGTTTCCTTAGGACTGGAAGGAATATGCAAGGTTTTACCAGGAGTGTGGGAAATATGTAATGTATCTAGTATGATATAGAAAATTCTGTACTTGGTTTGCAGTTAGTACGCCTGGGAGCACCATGATAATATTATACAAAGTTTTATATATGGGACAATTATTTGTGGACAAATTTCTTCATACAGTGCATGTTCTCTTATGACTGCGGGAAAACTGTAGTTGTTACTAGGGGCGGCAATTCTTTGGTGGCGAAACTGCAGGGTTTTTTACTAAGGGGAAAACGGCAATGTTGTATTAGTACTAGGGGAAACTGTAAATTTTATTAGTACTAGGGTGAAACAGAGTAATATTACCAGTACTGGGAATAATATGTAGGCTTTTGCTAGTACTGCATGGGTGGAAACTGTGCGGTTTTCCTGGGATTGATGAAAAACTCGCTCGCTGGAGCATATCCCTGAGCACTTGCCATCTATCACTATGCACTAATGCATTTTCACCGTGGCCAGCAATTTTTGCGGACAGTTTCTGATCAATCTTGTCGTGTGTTCCCCTTCCAGGAAATTGTTAATGCAGTTGCTCAACATTTGACGATAGACATGTACGTTAGGGCCAGCGCGCGCGCACACTGTGCATGCAGGCTTGTGTGACAGTGGGGCGGGTGGGAGGGCTGATGTTTAACATTCTTGCCTTATCCTAGTAAGACCTGAGATCCGCTTGCAGTAACCTGATCGGCTCGTGTGCCCAATTTACTATGTCGCATCTGATATGGTGTTTTAAGCCGATGTCACGATGTCATGAAGTATCCTGTAGGCCGCATCGAGTATTTAATATTTACTTAGAATTAATACCCTTCTGAAAACTCCGCATCTTTAAGCTTCTACATGTTGTCTGTTGAACATAGTAGCTGGTCTCACTCGCCGATGTACCTGACTGGGAATTAGTACCAGCCTTGCTGTACCGTTGAAGTAGCGGGTATATACGGGAAGGTGTGTGTGTGTGCGCGTGCGTGCGTGCGTGCGTGTGTGAGGAGGATGGGGGCGGGGGTTGAGCAACCTTAATGATCATGAAGACCGTGTTATGGAACAAAGTAGTTTTGCCATGTCAAAAATGGAATAGCGACCATAGCCCCCAGTGGCGTATTTAGAGGGTGGGGCAAAGGGAGCCATGGCCCCCCCTGTTGATCCGAAAGTAAAAAAAAAAAAAAAGAAGAATTGTTCTACTAAAATGAGAACTGTCGTAGTCAAAAGTGCCTCAAACACCATCTCCTGCTATCTACATTTTCAAAATTTTCTGGGAGTAGGACCCCCATACCCCCCACCTGTTTTCACCTCATTGGAATCCTATAGCTGGATCTGCCACTGAACATGCAGTTACATATCATGGGAGCAGGGAACAACGAACAAAAATGTCGCCTTTTTGCATGAGCTGCAGAGCTGAGAGGTGGGGAGCGTAGGGTGTGGAGAAGGAGGCGGAGGAACCATTAAAATATTAAGTCGTCCAATATTTTGCGCAGTTCGCTGTTTTTGCCCCCAGGCCCCCCCTGTTAAAAAATCTTGGCTACGCCACTGATAGCCCCTGTAATATCTCTTACAGTATGTATCGTAGCCGTTGTGATTATAGTTACGTTTTTGACTTCTTGTGACAAGTCAAGTAGATTTCTGAGAATTATAATGAGTTAGGTAGTACCGAATTAGGAATAGTTGGCTGGGAAGTCGTTGGGAATGAGAATGAGTTAGTTTGGTAATACCAAATTATAATTAGTTGGCTTCTAAATGTTTGTGTTTGAGAGCAAGTTAGAAAATATCAAATTAGAACTAGTTGATCTGGAAATGGTTACACTCGTTGTTTAAAAGTTTGATCGTATAAATGCACATGTACAAATGCCATTTAATGGTATAAATATAAATCAGTAACAACCCCTCCCCAACACTTTCTTTCTGCGCGTGCTGTTACTAGTTACTTTTCTGTCCAACCTGCATAACACTGTTACTTACGATGTGTACCGTTAGAAGCAGCGATGACAACCCATCGACCGAGACCGAGGGGTTGCTGTGTTCTCTCTGCGTTCAATTAGCAAAATTGCTGTGCCAATCTTCCAACCTGTATTCTTATAATGTGTTCACTGGCATATGAGAGGGATGCGGCAGCATGTATGTTCACTGCATGGACACTGACGTTCACGCCGCAATGCTTATACACACGTAGAAAATAAGAAAATCGGATCCGTGCAATAATTTAGAGATTATTTACGAAGTTTTGTTCAATACAAGCAGAACTTAATTGATATACGGAAATCTCTGTGAAATGACAACTGGACGTTACTTTTCTTGGTCTTAATAATGATATTTGTGTCGTGATTTCTTTGCTCTCTCCCAGCATACATCGATCAAGTATTAGCTGTTCGTTTTTAGCTCATCTGACATAGTCAGATGCAGCTTGTAGAATCGCATGATCGTCCGTGCGTCCGTCCGTGCGTCCGTCCGTCCGAGCGTCCGTCCGTGCGTCCGTCCGTCAACAGTTGGGCACAAATCTTAACCGCTCGACGTACGGTCACGATATTCGGGAAGTGGGGGGGTAATCCGAAAACGAGTTGGGATGTCGAAGCTGGGGGTCAAAGGTCAAAGGTCAAGAGGTGTAAAAGAAGGGGGAACATTCACTCCTTAACTTAAGGTATAGGGAGGAAATGCAGAATTGCGGCACAAATCTAAACAGCTCGACCTAGGCTCGTGATAGTCGGTGTATAGCATCATGGTAGGAAAAGCCATAACTGTGCCGAAATTGGAGGTCACAGGTCAAAGGTCAGTGGGCACAGGGCAGATTTTAGACATTTTCTGAGCACATGGTCTGACGGAGCGATTGAAAAACTTTTTTGTTTCAGCGGTGACCTAGCATTTTTATGGCTTTATTGAAAGGACCATGAAATGTCCCTTCTGCTGACATGCGAAGAGTAAGTGTCGGATAACCTTTTGACCCTCAAGAGGAGGGTTAAACATGGATTTGTTGACTGTTAACAAAGGAGTGAACTGCTTTTGCTATTAGAGCCCCCTCCCCCCACCCTCCCCCTACCCTCCATCTGCGATAGTGGGCGTGTCCTAACAATGATGTGTACGCAACTGCGTGTCTGCCTATCTGCGCCTAACAAATGTGGTACTACGCACGACTGAAATTTTACGTTTATAATCGTAGCAACAGACCTCAGATGAGCCCAGACGCTCTGCGGCTCTTGTTGTTGTTGAATTATTTCCTGATTTACAAGCATATATCGATCTGCGTATTAATTCGCTGCAGGAAACGCGATATAGGAAAGTGTGTAACCCATGTCAGCTGACCAGCATTCAGTCAGCGCTGCATTCAAGCTGTAACACTCACAGTATATAGCTATACGCACACACGAGCTTCTCCATGTCACTTACAGAATTACACGCTGTCACATCTCATGTTATATCGAGTAACTAAAGCCTAGAAGACCCGACTAAGTATGTTTGGCAGCGGGAACCTCCTAAACAAGATACAAACAGCAAAACATGCGGAATTATTCAAAGTCTAGAGAGAGTGTGTATAAAGTGCTCTGTGTGGACCGCCTGCTGTGTCCGGCCACGTGTGTCAGATGAGGCCGTCAGCCTAGCTGCCCTGTGGTCAAACTTAGCCCAAGCCTTGCTCCCTCGACTAGATATATATATATATATATATATATATATATATATATATGTGTGTGTGTGTGTGTGTACTGTGCGCTTGTCTCAAGCGGATTTCGGTGTTTGTTGATGTACATGCGTTGTTGTAGGGTTGTTCCCCTGTAATGGAAATATTTGTTGGGGTCTCGTACGGGTAATGTTTGTAACATCCCACTGGGAAAGCAAGCTGTTCCTGCTCTGTCTGCGGCTACGAAATGTAGCTTCCGAAATTGGTGTATGTATGTGGGTGCGTGCGTGCACGAGTGCATCGTGTACGTGGATTTATCGGATGTAATCGAGGTTCAACAGCAGATACAGATTCATATGCGACGTACTAATGTTTTTGTTCTGTTATAATAATGTTATATAAGCCTGTAATATATATCCGAGGTTCGGAATACGAGATAGGGGTGCATTTGAATTAAAGCAGTTGATAATAAATTCTTACTGGCTGAGTTACTGGCGATCTCTGCTTACTAAGACGCGCTGTTCGTTGTTGTCCCTAGAGACTAGAGTGTTGACTTTAGGTCAACCGTATAACTAATCATTTCTTGTTTGCCATAACTCAATTAACCGTCAAGTGTAAAACTGTGTGCTAGGATTTTTCTCCGCTAGTTAATTACGACGGTGTTTTTTTGCCTTTACCTACCACAGGCTCGCCCCGAAGTCATGCATCGGGTTACTGATCCATAATGTAATTGTGTGACGTTGAAATTGCAATTTCATACGTTTATTCATCGTGGTTTATATTATTATCCGATTGAGTTCATCTAACCCGTGCAAGGTAATCCACCTTTCTGTTCATTTTATCCCCGCAGCACATCTTCCGTCTTCTTCCTCTAGAGGAGGATAAGCGCCGATTACAGTTATAGTTGGTGTCTATAACTCTATGTATTATAGCATGGTATATACATCCACCCATGGCAAACGCCTCCTCCACAATGCGCATGGACATATGGGCATACCTACCTAGGCGCGTCTCAACTGTCTCGGATTTGACTTTCATTGCCCATGCGCAATGTAAGCGGGGGAGGGTCGTTCGCCGTGGGGGATGTATAGCATGATCGTACACCGGGTGTTTCCGTAGGGGAATGTTAAGGGTATATCCGGGGCCCGGGTAGAATTCTCCTCTCCGTAACCGTACACATGCCGAGCATATGCAATGCGCCCTCCCCGGTGCCGGGGAAAATGCGCCCATTTTTAATGACACTGAAGCTGGCATGGGGAGAACGCATTTTTTCCAGCAGCTGTTTTGCATAACATGTTCTATGTGTGCCTGCGGGAATGCACATGTACGATTGTGTGCGTAGCGGAGCTGCTGTCCCTCTGGCTCTGACTGAGGCTCTACAAACCGCAGCTGTCAAAATCACATTTACTGTGACCAAGGCATACCTACTACCAAGAGCGCATTAAGAAGGAGAGCGTACAACGGTGAAATGCTGAAACCATGTTGCAGTATTAGTCGAATTAATAAACCTTCCCCGTTTCATTTTGACGATTCTTTGCAGTATCATTGATCAGCTGTCCTACCTTGTTAATATAAAACAAACCGCATGTCCCTACGATGCCTCTACGCTGAGATAATGAGCGGTGGAAATCTGGTATTTTCGCCGAAAACCGACTCGAGATCAGTGTTTACTGCAACTGTCTCTCGTTCTGGCGATAACTTCGGGAAACCTCTCGTGTTTCCGTCATTCATTGACAATGAAATTTCTTTTCCTTCTACAATATTTTCTCGCATTTCCAGTCATTAACGCAGCCATTACTCCACAAAAACGTATTGTTATTTATCGCCATGGTGATGACCCGCCCCTTACGCTGGATGTAGTAACGCTGTAGTAATAACGTATCAAGTCAGCGCTACACAGCGGCGACCGGAAGCAACATACGTACAGTCCACAAAACGAGATACAGTTGCAGTAAACACTGCGCGATCTCGAGTCGGTTTTCGGCGAAAATACCAGATTTTCACCGCTCATTATCTCAGCGTAGAGGCATCGTAGGGACAAGCGGTTTGTTTTATATTAGCAAGGTATAGGACAGCTGATCAATATAATACCAGAATGAATCGTCAAAAGAAAACGGGCAAAGTTTATTAATTCGACTAATACTGCAGCATGGTTTCAGCATTTCACCGTTGTACGCTCTCCTTCTTTATACGCTTACTACCTATGTGCTGCGTAGTTATAGCGGCGATGCGAGATGCACATGCAGCTAGCCCGGGGGCACTCGATCCTTACAAAATAGGGTAGGTATGATGTGCCACTTGAGAGATGGAATTGGGGGGGGGGGTCCGGTACTAACTCAGCACATCAAAATAGGGGTTTCCGGAACTAGGGTTTGCTGCATGGAAAGCATGATGCTCCGGAACGGACATGTTTGCGAGAAGGGGTGTCTGGAATGTGGGGAAAAAGTAGGACCTAGATGCTCCGGGATGGAAAATATGTGAAAAGGGTGGTCTCCGGTGCGGAAATTTTGAGGTGAAAAGGGGGGTCATAACCGCGTGCTATTTATGTTGACGTACGTAAACAAATCTTCGTTGTATTGCAGATTGGTGCATATACGATTGGTGGAAATAATGGCGTGTGAGTTTTCTAATACATTTTAGTCTTACTGTATGTAAACACTTGTTGTTACGCTAGGAGTCCCGGTAAGTACCAGAACAATCGAGAAAACGTGAGAACGGTTGCGAATACATGGAAAATCATTATTTTAATTTTTACTATAACAAAAGATAATGTGTAGCTTTTTTTGCGTTGTACACGCAATAGCAGCAGCAGCAACAGCATCGGGGGCATCCGCCGGGTTCATCCGTGGCGGGCGTATGAATTTGCGATGGTGCTATAGATGCTGTCAGATGATGATGTTCCGCGCACGCAGATCACTTCCCCTCCTCGCCGGTGATGACGACGATGCGATTATACAGCTGCGTTGATGCGTGTGTAGTGGTGTCTGAATCGTGCACGCGCGCGCATTGCTTTCCCATCTCGTCTTGCGTTGGCGGTATGCTAGCGCGTGCGCGCCTATGCAGGGCATCTGTGCTATGTCAGGCTTTTTCGGGGGCATGTGAATGCACACAATTATGACAGCTGTAAAAAAACATGACTAGTAGGTGCTGCTTCTGGCTTAGCTGCCTGGCTGTAGCGGGGTGCACCCGAAGTCAGTTTAGATGGAAGGCTCCTGGCAGCGGGGTGACTTTCATATTGCCCGTTTGTTTCAAAAAGGAGCCCATGGAGGCCGGGAGGGTATCGCCGTGCCTGCTTCTCAGGTGCTATGTGCGCAGTAGGGGGAGGGGAGACGCGATAGCATTCATGCCTTAATACAAACTGGCGTGTTTATATAGTTAGGTTAAATTTCACCACTCGCGCTTTTTGCTGAGAAACGCGTAGAAACGCAGGCATTGCCAAAATGCGCCCGGTTGCTGTGTCCCGGTTGGGAGTGTCTATATTCAGGCCGGTACGGGAGATTACGGTACGCATATATTTGCTAATATATTGACTAATCGTGCGTCAATAAACTCAATATTCACAGAGAGTATAGCTAAGACATGTGTCTATAGGTATCTAGAATTTTAGAAATTTAATCATCTGTAATTCACTTCCGCGCGCATATATTTGCTATATTGACTAATCGTGCGTCAATAAACTCAATATTCACACTTCACAGAGAGTATATGAATTCAAGCCGGTACGGGAGATCATTTGCATAATATATTCTAGATACCTATAGACACATGTCTTAGCTATACTCTCTGTGAATATTGAGTTTATTGACGCGCGATTAGTCAATATATTAGCAAATATATGCGTACCGTAATCTCCTGTACCGGCCTGAATATAGACAAACCCGTCCCGGTTGGCGTGGGTGGTTTTGGATGAGCTGAGATTCTTGCTTAGACATGGCTTCAGCAGGATTAATTATAGGTCTTCTGCGTGTGTATACCGATGAGTGGTGTGAGAGGTTGGTTGCTAGGGGTGCTGCGTGTATGCGCACGTGTGCGTGCGTGCGCGCGTGCAAGTACAACCGTACTGCCGCCTTATCCTCGCTGTCAAGCACAGATGTTACGTCACTATCACGAGATGCGAAGCAGCGCTGCATATATATATATGCACGCGCGTAGACGTCAGCTAGCACCGTATAGCTCGTGCCGAGCCCCGCCCCACGGGGAGCGCGCATGCATTGCTCGCGATGAAATTCCACCGATCCAGAGACCTGGAGTCCAGAGACCAGTCGTAGAGTTCAGTTGTAGCAGTCGTACCCGCGGTAGCAGGATCACGTACCTCAGAGAGAGAGAGAGAGAGAAAGAGAAAGAGAGAAAGAGAGAGACAGAGACAGAGAGCGACAGAGAGAGAGAGAGAGAGAGAGAGAGAGAGAGAGAGAGAGAGAGAGAGAGAGAGAGAGAGAGAGAGAGAGAGAGAGAGAGAGAGAGAGAGAGAGAGAGAGAGAGAGAGAGAGAGAGAGAGAGAGTAGAGAGAG
>NW_014577076.1:1320957-1333046 GCF_000485595.1 Priapulus caudatus
GAGAGCGACAGAAAGAGAGAGAGAGAGAGAGAGAGAGAGAGAGAGAGAGAGAGAGAGAGAGAGAGAGAGAGAGAGAGAGAGAGAGAGAGAGAGAGAGCGAGAGCAGAAGGAAGAAGGGGAGGCACGAGGAAGAGCGAGTAGGGAAAATACAGGAAGGGGGAGAAGGTGGGCGATCGAGAGAGCGACAGGAAGAGGGAAATTGGGGGAAAGAGAGAGAGAACGCGAGAGAGAGATAGCGTCGCGAAAACAAGAGAAAACTAGCGAGCGAGCGAGAGAAGCTAGGGCAGGGAGTGGGATTAATGCATCTCCTCTCCTCTAGTATAATAATATATCGTTGCGTGCGTAACAGTCCACCGGGAACGTGCAATAACGTTTACCATTTAATTACCTCGGTGAAATATCGATTGCATTTCAGCGAATGAAATCGCTTACAAAAATTTAAACAGCTTGTCTTTTTTAACTTGTGTGTTTAAAGCGTCGCAATTTAGCGTAATGTGGAGAATGCAAGTGTAGAACATTCTGATGCTCTCTCAAATCTGACTGACAAAAACGTCACAAGACGTTTGCCCTCGTCGTAATATAAAGTTTATTAGCATATTGATTCGTGTAGATTTTACGTGCCACCTTACAAACACTTGTAGGTTTCGACACTCAGGTACCATTCTGTTAGTCATTGTGTTAGGTAATTGCCATACTGTCGAAATGCTGCCCGCCCGCTGGTTCACTCAAAGTACCAATTAACAGTCGCATGCAGTGTACAAGCCGGATGCGTTGGCTGCATGGCTGTGTTTCATTTATGCTACTCATTTATATATCGCTGCCATCGAGGCAAAAAACCGCTCGTTGGTTCAAACATTTATGAGAAGTAGTTACTAGGCTGAGTCTACAGATGCTGGTCGACATTTTTCTGGGTTGAAGCTCTTACGTACGCCGTTGTTGTCTCGTTGAAGGTTACAACCTGGCTTCTTTCTTCCACGTGAGTGCGATGTAGGCAGATAGCACTCCAGCGGATGGCATATAAACGACCTTGAAATGCGCATAGCAAAAACTGGGAGTGTTTAGAATTTGGCGAGAATGTGTTGAGCAGCTGCTCCCGGCTTGCTGTTGTATATTTCTCGCGACGCTGTTTGTCGTGAGATGAAAGAGGTTCATTCGGTAAACAACGGCAAAATGCATGTAGGCAATATTTACTGTTACGCACGGCTCATATAGTCCGCTCGCACGGAGATGTCCCCCCCCCCCAACTAGCAGGCTAGTAAGCCGTAGCAATAACTATTTGTTACCATCCATAAACTAACAATAACCCTAACGCTGACTCTGTACTTGTCTCTAATTCAACCTCAAACACTAACCCCAGCTCTATAACCCTAACCGTAACTCTAACGCTTTCCATATCCCTAACCGCATCATCCCCCGCCCATGGGGATCAGTGTGATAGGCCCGACTACCGTGATCGTAAGAATACCGTGGCAACATTGTTGCGTAATATAGATCGTGAATTAGTAATGTGCGGATTGAAATACAGTTCTATGAAGATGCTGCATGTGCGTACCACGACCAGTGTGTGGAAGCATTAATGATAGACATGTGCAACACGCATTGAATTTGAATTGATATTTTACAGTCCGTTTGTTTCGAGATTACTCGCGGAATGTAAACGTACTTCAAGAGCCGCGCTATAAACCAGGGTTTGCACGCAGCAATTACAGGCAGTAAAACCCCAACATTGGTGTACATTTATAGTTACATTAGTACGTGCATAGTTAGGCCGTGTATCGTCTGGCACGTCGCTCATGTACGCACAGCGAGGGAGTGCAGTAAAGCTAGAAATAGCAAACATCTACGGCAGGTTTGTTTCCCGCATATATGATATAGCGATTTAATGAAATCATAAATTTTTGAGTCGTAACGTAGCATTCATTAGTGAGCTTTCGTTTTGCACGACGGATCGTTCTACGACGGATAAAAACCTGTGACCATACCGTCGGGCGTGCTGAGCGTCCGTCCTGCGGTAACTCGTTTCGATTTTCACGACGGCGACAAATTGATCACGTGACCTTTTGTTTTGATCGCGCGTATTTTAAAAATGGCGAATCTTCACCGGTTATGTCATTGTTACGTTTTGAATCTTAAACATGTCAGTAACACTAACTGTAGATGTAATACTATAGACCTTTAGTATTATCTTAGTAAAAGACCATCATTAACCCACGCCTGATTATGATTTGATTTCAACATGGGCTGTCACCACCAAATAGTGGAAACTTACGGAATGCATATACTCTCTCTCATCATCGTGTCGCTTGCTTCAAAAGTTTGTGTCGATCATCAAGTCATACAAATATACAATACATCAAAATGGCAAAGTATACGTCAAAGTATCCGTCAAAGTATGTCAAAGTATCCGTCGATGACCATGCGCATGACCAGACGCATGCGCACCAGGCACGGCCTGGCTATACGTCGTCGTTCTCGGCACGACGGTGATTTACCCCGAGAACCGTCGTAGAATCTTCAGGACGGATGGTACAGCAAGATTCGAGCATGCGCAGACGGTCCCAGTGTGGTTTTCACCGTCGTAGAACGATCCGTCGTGCAAAACGAAAGCTCACTATTGTCGTTCCGGGCCACATTAGAAGAATGGTAACTCGCCAGGGAAGAACAACAGACCGGCAGTGTAGAGAGATAAGGAGAGTTGATAGCAAGGTCATACAAACATCAGCGTCAAAAATACATCTGAAAAATTCATCACACATGAACATGGACGAACCTAGATCGGTGAAAATGAAATGGTACAACTCCGGTGGCTGTTACTGTTACAGAGTAAAGAGGGAATTTTTTCTGTAGGTAGAGAGTTGCGAGTTTCTTCTCTGCCTACTGTATTATACGCTCTCGAGGTTGCTGCGCGTTGTATACTGGTCAATGTGGCCCAGTCCCAAATCTAACCCCCAATCATCTCACTGTCTCTCCAGTTGCTGCGAAATACCACAGGTGCTTGATGTAGGGTGTGGGGTGGTAAAAACGAGGCCCTTGCTTATGTCCTATAATAGTCTATGGGTCACTGGCCATGTGGCTTATTTGCCAGATTCTGGTTTAACCATCTATTATAATATGAGCC
Source organism: Priapulus caudatus (assembly GCF_000485595.1). Lineage (NCBI taxonomy): Eukaryota > Metazoa > Priapulida > Priapulimorpha > Priapulimorphida > Priapulidae > Priapulus > Priapulus caudatus. The sequence goes on from NW_014577076.1 coordinate 1,324,076, forward strand.
CTTAGGCAGGGAAAGCCGTCACTATTTGTGCTATTAATAGGTGTTAATAACAATCGCCGTCTTGTTGCATTCCGTTATAACAGCTGGGCGTCTCTCTTAAGACATAGAGAGCAAGTCCGTAGGATTGCACTCATCATGCAGTAATCTTATTCACGAAGTGGAGTCATATCACGTGTGGTGATGCGAGAATGCGGTTCAACTGCGAAAAATGTTGACGTCTATAATGTAAAGCGAAGTACATAATACGTTTAAATGTTTAGTGAAGTGATTAAAACGTGATAAATATTGTGAATTGTGCGTGTCACGAGCAAGCGTGGGCTTAATACGCCGCACGCGCAAATTGACACCGATATCCCCACAGGCACTTGGAACGTCTCAATAAAAAAAATTTGTGGTAATTAAACACGAAATGTACCAAAGTCTTAATGTTTCTCTACTCTATTTCGCCTATAAATTATAATCACCTGTAAATTCTGGTCAAATGCTCATCTGCAACACGCAAGTACACCGCACGAACATAGAAGAGGATAGAGAATAGAATAGAGAATAGAAAGATAGAGCATAGAACATAGAAGAGACATAGAAGAGAATAGAATAGAGATAATAGAAGAGAAGAAATACAAAGAAGAGATGAATGCAAGATTGCAGAAACAACATGTATAACTCGATCTCTTATTCATGTTGTTTGTTCACATATGGCGGGCGTGCGGTGTACTTGCGTGTTGCAGATGAACATTTGACCGGCATTTACAGGTGATTATAGGCGAAATAGAGTAGAGAAACATTAAGACTTTGGTACATTTCGTGTTTATTTACCATTAATTTTTTTTATTGAGACGTTCCAAGTGCCTGTGGATATCCTTATCCACGTACACGTCCATCCCCACACGACCGCACCTATTATGCCCCCACATCACGTGCATATACGCACGCACGCACGCAGTCGTTCCTATCCCAGGGTGGGAGTATATAAGCTTCCCTGTGTTCTTCCGAATAGTGCCAGCAGCCCCTCCTGAATTCTCTCTTTTTCAATTGATTGTCTTCTCTAAATCTCTGATATGATCAATCTGATGATCAATCTGATGATCAATCTGATGATCAATCTGATCAATATGATCAATATGATCAATCTTCTCTGATTTCAAATTTCTTGAAGCTCCTACGTGCCTGTAGTGTTTCGCTGGTCCGATAAAGATTAGGAGTCATAATGTTGGGCTAATACAGCAACACTACATGCCAATATCACTATTTGTACACTGTAAGCCTGCATGAGGAATTCCAGCTCATGGATCAGCCTTGACTGTTGCGCGCCAATCAATATCATAAACACATGAGTCGTTGGGTCTTTCTGTTGGCAATTAAGCAGCTACTGGCATACTTGCAGTGGACCGACCTCACGCGCCGCAATCACGCGCATTCATCACGAAAACGCAGTTTTTAAAGAGCAGCGTCGTCATTTGTGCGCATTTATTGGCAGAATTCTGGAAGAGTGCTCTAGCTGGTAGAGCGATGCATGCATTTGTGTGAAGGTTCCATTTAAATTTTCCCCGAGAAGTCAATGACCATTGCTGCCTGTCAGCAAAGGGCATGGTACTGGCATTCGCAGTGGCTTTCTGCTATATTAATTGCCCGCGAACCGTATATATATATATATATACTGCTGGCTGCAGAAGCCAGCATTTGTTGCTCCCAGTCCCCACTGACACTGTTCAGCGTTGTTAGTTAGTTAGGTAAGTTAGTAGTTAGGTTTATCCTCCAGTTATGTAGGAGATTGGTATCATGTGACGTCTGCTCACTAGATACAAGAACAGATAGAATGCACCTAGAACAAATAGAATCTATTTCTGTACTCGTTCAAATTTTGAGGATTTTTGTATAATAGAACCTTCATGTCTCCTTCGGGACAGATATGAGAGTGAGTTATTTCGCCGAGATGTATACAATGCGCCAAAATGGGGTTCTCCGGAACTAGGGTTTGCTGGAAAGCATGATGCTCCGGAACGGACATATTTGCGAGAGGGGGTGTCCGGAATGTGGGGAAAAAGTAGGACCTAGATGCTCCGGGACGGAAAATATGTGAAAAGGGGGTCTCCGGTGCGGAAATTTTGAGGTGAAAAGGGGGTCATAACCGCGTGCTATTTATGTTGACGTACGTGAACAAATCTTCGTTGTATTGCAGATTGGTGCATATACGATTGGTGGAAATAATGGCGTGGGAGTTTTCTAATACATTTTAGTCTTACTGTATGTAAACACTTGTTGTTACGCTAGGAGTAGGAGTCCAGGTAAGTACCAGAACGGTCGAGAAAACGTGAGAACGGTTGCGAATACATGGAAAATCATTATTTTAATTTTTACTATAACAAAAGATGGGTAGCTTTTTTGCGTTGTACACGCAATAGCTGATGTATATATATAGAGATGTATACATAAGTTTCGCCGAAAGCTGTGCGCACGTATGTATGTATGTACTGTCGGTACAAATGTTCATAGACGCACTCACGTGTGCTGCATGGATTTTTTCGTTTAAAATGACATCTAAACTAGACAGACACGTCATCGGCGGTAAGTGGAGCCATCTGTGGGCAGCTTCTGGGCGAACATAGGCCGTCCTAAAGATATTTTGCGTCTAGGGAAACTGTTTCAGAATCTCTCGGATGGTTACGTAATATAATTATATTTTTTAAGTATATATGTATAGGTTTTTCAGTCATAATTTTGAGAGATTTGTCGTAACACGGTGAACAACCCGTATTTACCTTATAACCGGAGGAGAATGAAGGCGAGGACGTGGATGGAGTTGTTGCTATGTAAATACCTTGTAATACAGTGGTTTGGGGCGCAGCGGGAAGCTTAGGAGAAGCTGTATAAACGCCTACTGCGTAAATGACTGTTATAAGTGCTTTTATAACCACGTGTACAGCATGAAAACACAATGCACACCTCATTTGCGCTATTACTGGAGTGCTAAATCAATGAACTTACGGGTAGGTTATGGTTCGTGAGTTGCAGTTTATGTTATATGTCCATGTTATTTACGTTTCTAATTCCTAAATTCTTCTCCGTCCTGTGAAGTTATATTATTTTGCCCTCCCCCATCTTTTCTTTCGTGTGATGGTTTATACGCAAACCAGAGCGTGGGCTCGATTTATTGCTATTCGTGCAGCTAGCAACACTACGTACTATCAAAGTAAATTGTTTTACACTTGTGCATTGAGCTGTCTAAATGACGCTGACTCGTCTGGGTTGTGTGCAATGGTGTTGTTGTCGTGACTGCTGTGTTTGCGCCACTGTGGGAGGGCACACAGGACCTTTTATTGTACCCCTATCCCCGTGTGCCTTTCTTTGTGTCACATTCTTGTGCCGGCCTTTGCTCCCACGATCATTGGTGGCTGTTGCTGGCTCTTGCGTCGTAACAACGGTCTTCATTGAGGCACACTGTGCTGCCGTATAATGGTGGGCTGAACCGTTTACTTTTTGAACTGGTTCGGCTGAATGCTGACAGCTAGTGGTGAGGTAAACACCAGGGAGGCGCGCGTCTTTGCTTGTTATCATGTTTGCTGGCGGAGCCTGTTGGTGGTAACTTACGCTGTGATCATCCTGCACACAGCACTTATGTTAGATTCACTCCACTCGCTCTGGTCAGATCGTGCTTAGTCTGTACGTACTGTAAGTTAGTGGACTGAAACTAGCCTTGTATGCACAGGCACTTTGGCCGTTTCAATAATAAAATTATGGTAAATAAACATTGTATTTACTATCAAAATCCTATTGTTTTTGTACTTTTTTTCACTAGTAATTCCACGTAATTGCTTTTCCAATGCTCTTCTGCAACATTCCATCTCATCGCAATCACTGTTCAAACTCACAAAAAGATATAGACTCGGTAGAGCTTTCTCTGAGTTTGTGCACAGCACTTGGCATGTGTGCGTGCGCTGAGATTGTGTGTTGCAGAGAAGTATTTGAACGTCATTTACGTGAAATTATTAGTCAATGGAGACTAATAATCATTAGGACTTTAATAGTAAATATAGTAAGTGTTTATTTGCCATCATTTTATTGTTGAAACGGCCAAAGTACCTGTGCTTGTATGTGTGATCAGATTGTAGATTAGTAGGATGGCGGTCAGGCGTGTCTTTTCTATCCGTCACTTGTGACATCATCACCACTAGGTGTGACGTCATATCTGGTAGTCCCCGTTAGCCTCACGCTTTTACAGTAGCGGCCATTTATACCCTGTGTCGTCACTGCTGGTACCTAGCTTCTTCGACCGCTCACACTGGCAGCCGTATAATTATGATATGACGTCACTGCTGGTGCACCGATATTTTCTCGTTGTATTGTGGCACTTATGCACTCTTAGCAGTGCATGTAGCACAGGTGTGCCTGTATAATCTGGCAGCGCAGCAGTGGGTGTTTATTATCAACACTACTGCCACTGGCAACCACGCTGCTGTGTCAATAACCGCATTCAAAGATAAACAGTTGCCGAAGCCATGCAGTGTGGTTGGTGGCTTGGGAGGCGGGGGAGCTCGGAGTTTTGCCGTAGTGGCCTGGCTCATCGCATACTATCGGTCTTTTATCCGATACCGGGCAGAATTGCTAATAATTTCGGTCGAAATCAATTTGTAAATGGAATCCACGGGTTTACGATATCTTTGATGGCTGTGAGCTGACAAACAGCAGTGTAAAGGTTTTATGAAGTTGGAAGAGTATAGAAGTGGGACAAAGAAGCCTCGAGAACTAATCTACTTGGCAGAGCAGCAAGGGTTCGCTTAACAGAATCCTTGAGTATCATGTTCTAAAATCATGACTGAAAATTGTGTCGTAACGTACGTTTCTTTTATCGTTGATTCGTTGTATTATTTTTCAGAACTAGTACAACTGTACATGTATATGACTATATATCTTGGCTGTGACGGTATCTGTGCTAAAGCCATGATATTGCCCACTCGTGCCCCCTGAATGAGGGATGCATATTATATTACTCCAAACAAATCACTAGATCACATATTATCTGATATCCATGAAATAATGGATATAAATAAAACCATTCAATAGAACATTGAACGTACTCAAACGAAGGTCTAATAAACAGTAAAAGTAGTATTAACGCAATGTATGGTCATGAAATCTGAACCTGTTAGAAGAAAGTTTCGTAGAATGTGATATACGTAACCGGGACGAGAAATGTGCATGCGTTTGGTTGTCAATAAACTTATGTCCTCGAATTAAAGAACGCAAAAATCATATAGTCATATGTTTTAGTCGAGGAAGTATATAGTATATGATTTCTGACGCAGAAATACCAACCTGTAGCAGTTAGCGCATAGACTGACTCCAAGAGTTATCGTGCTTACAAGGTCGTTCACTAAGATTTGCAGAATTAGTCTATGGGAGTCGAGACGAGACGTAAACACGTTTATTAGTAAGTGCTAGTTGCGCTGACCTGCGTACTAAATAAGTGGTGAGCTACTGATGTGCGTTATAGTCAGTTCGCTATAATATATATATTAATTATATAATATATAATATATATATATATATATAATATATAATATATATATATATAATATATAATATATCTTAAGCTATATTATTATAAATTATATATAAGCTATATTATTATGTGAATCCACCGGCGAGTGTACACACTGGCTGATGGCCTGTTTTATGTGCTGTCCGGTAGCAGGTGGCGATGCGGCCAACGCGAGGGGCCGTCACGCGATTTGACCGTTAATCGGCGCCGGTCAATTTGGCGTAGTTAATAGAGCGGCGCGTGTCGCGATCACCTAAATGACGCATTATCGATTAGGTCGTAGCTAGAGCGTAGTAGCAGCGTGGGACTGCGCGTCGTTCTGGCGCCATGTCGGCAGCAGTGGACGCGGCGACGGCGGGGGCGGAGGAGGCGGCAGCAACAACAGTAGCAGCGCGGTAGTAGCAGTAGTCTGCTTTTAGTGGTAGTAATAGTAGCAGGAGTAAGATAATATAGGAGGTCCTATATTATCTTACTCCTGATAGTAGTAGTAGCAGTGACAACAGCAGCGACGTAACAACAGAAGTCGCAGTTGTGTGTGTGTTTTGTATTGTGTATAGTAACGGTAGTTACCGTGGTACATATCGAGTGGAGCGAAACTGCGGCGGCGGGGGCGTATCATGCGGAGGTCGGCCGAGTGTTGCGTTGATATACTGCCAAAACAGTGGCGGCTGACGCGCGGGATGGATGAGTAACGCGAGTGCGCTCCGATGTAATCATCTGTGGTCGCCGCCGCCGCTGCTGCTGCCGCCGAGGCCAGCGTGGCTTTCCCAGTGTTATTCGAGAGCGTCGAAGCGACATTTTTCTAATTGATATTCATGCCGGTCGCTGAGCAAACAGAGCCGCCGGTGTGCGTAATATGTTTTCATTAATTCCATCTTTTTATTGGCCCGCGCTCGCGTGCTGTGGCGCGGGTAGGATCGGGGGCCGGGCGCAGTGCGTGGGCGGCGCTGGTGGTGACGTCGTGTGGGGATGTCGGCAGATGATCAGGCCATGGCCTCGCAGTTTGCGTGAGCTTCATTAATTAACGAGGCATTAATGAGGACTAACTGTATTCACAAGCGCGCAGAAATACACGCCCACACACACCCACGTACACGCACGCACACTAGCACGCGGACAGACATGTGCAGTGGATGGAAGTGCGTGAGCATGTGAATGAGTATAGGATAGGGGAAACTTAGCGGGGTATTCTTAAACATTTGTTGTTAAGCTCTCACCGTGTAATGTGTAACATCTGCTGGGTGCGAATCGACCATCCCAGTATGTCGTTGATGATTCTGTCTACCGACATGAGGAAAACGACGCATATGTAATGATTGACAGGCCACGCACACACATGCACGCGCACGCACGCACGCACGCACACACACACACAAACGCGGCGCGCACGCACACTCACACACACACACACACACACACACACACACACACACGCGCACGCACACACACACACACACACACACACACACACACACACACACACACACACACACACACACACCCCCCCATCACACCCACCACAGGCACGACCAACACAAAAGCACACACGACACAGCACACACACACGCACCAAGCGCCGACGCACACACAGACAGACACCACACCCACTCCACAATGACCACTACGCACACCCAACACCCGCCAAAGCCACAAAACACCCAAAACCAACACGCGCACAGCGCGCGCACACACACCACACAGCGACACCCACCAACTTACACACACACAACAGACACAAAGCACGGAACAGAAAAAAGCACAACACACACGACACACCAGAATACAACCGAATCAAAAAAAAATCACCAATTAAAAATACAAAAAATATAAAATACAGACAGGCTCGACTAACGCACACACAACCACACACAACAACAATCACTACATACACAACACAACACAACAATAAACAGGACGACAGCACACACACACACAACCCTCAATACGAAGCACTACACACACACATAACCCCCGACCTAACACTAGAAAGATGTTTATCGACATTGAGCGTATGTTAGCGTCTCAACGATGCATATAAAATTCCGCAGATTTCGCGTTCACATGAAGCACAGTGACAGCTAATACATTCATCTACGTTCACCATACCACTTCTGCGACTATTCGTCTAAAGTCGGGTACTGGTGATCAAAAGTGACAAGGACTGAAAAGTAGGTCATCGTTTATGTATCGCATCTATGTTTTTATGTCGCTTGGCGCTAATATATCGCTTTCTCGTGCCTGTTTCGCGTGGGGTAGCCTAGCAACCGCATTGTAATATTGTTCCGCCGCTTCACAGCATGTCATCCACAAATTACAAATGTCGCTCATCTCGGCAGGCTGTTGGCCGCAGCCGGGAGGAAGAGGTGCGAGCAGAGAGAGTCAGTAAGAAGGGGTAGAAGAGAGAGGCGGCACAGCGTCAAAGGACGCACGAGGATGTGGAAGGGAAGGAGGGAGGGGAGGGACCTCAAGGAGAGGAGGGAGGAGGAGAAGAGAGCGCGTAAGAAGGCACGAGGCGGGAGTTTCGGTTTGGCCACGACGGCATAGCAAGGCACGGCGAATACGTGGTGTACTTGCGTTTAGATCGGTCTTTGGTGAGAGCGCCCCCCGTCTACCTACTTGCTAGCATAAGCACAATGATAGACGAATCGTTCGTGTGCTGATAATACACTCGCGATCTAGGCGTGTAAGCACATTACACAGATGCTCCAAGAAGTGCGATTTGCGGGAAGCTGACTTGAGAGAGGAGAGAGAGAGAGAGAGAGAAGAGAGAGAGAGAGAGAGAGAGGAGAAGGGGGGGGGGAGTCTATTACGTGGTTGCGACGGGAGCTGAGTGACAGCGGACATTTTATTTGCGTAGGAGCAGTCAAGCCAAGTACGACAGTAGCAGCAGTACAACAGCACGCAGATAGCAGTAGCAGCTAGCAGGCAGTTACGGCAGTAGCACTAGCAGCAGTAACCCACAGTAGGCAGTAGGGCAGGCAGGAGGGCAGTAGAAGCGCAAGCGTTTAAAGCCGGCAACTATGCGCATCCAACAAGCTAATTTTACAACGGTTCGACTACACATATCATGTCGTCATGGCATATCACACTATCCTTATGCGCACAAATAAACTCTCGCTCTCTCCCCATTTCAGTGGTGACGCGTTTGCTAAACGCACGAAGAAAGAGGTGCGAAATCTGGTAATCTGGCGCCAACGCATAAATTGTTTCGCCAAGAATCGGTTAGGTGACGTCACATGTTTTTATCTTTGCTACACCCGTAACGCAGCACCGCTGCACGGTTGCTTGGCAGGGCAACGCGAACGTGTCAACAAGATCGGAGAATTTTAATAACATTGGAGGTATTTTCAAATGCCTTTTATAAGACAACGCGCAGTGAAATGGGAGGAACTAGAGTTTATTTTGTCATAAGGTAGTGTGATTATGCAAGAC
>NW_014577076.1:1333056-1334652 GCF_000485595.1 Priapulus caudatus
GTCTTGCATAATCACACTACCTTATGACAAAATAAACTCTAGTTCCTCCCATTTCACTGCGCGTTTGCTTAAAACCCACAAGGAAGAGGTGCGAAATCTGGCAATCTGGAGCCAATGCCAAACAATTTCGCCAAGAATCGGTTAGGTGACGTCACATGTTTTTATCTTTGCTACACCCGTACCACTGTACCGCAGCACCGCTCCACGGTTGCTTGGCAGAGCAACGCGAAAGTGTCAACAAGATCGGAGAATTTGAACAACATTGGAGGTATTTTCAAATGCCTTTTATAAGACAACGCGCAGTGAAATGGGAGGAACTAGAGTTTATTTTGTCATAAGGTAGTGTGATTATGCATAACACGAAGTATTTGCTAGTTTAGTACTGGAGAAATTAGCGTTTGGATGCGCATAGTGCGGCTTTAAAGCGTGTGTGTAGTTCACGCGACGCTACGTGCGCGCCTGAAGCCATATCTCGTTGCCGTGAATGGATTTCACTGTGCATTTGCGCTTCGTAAAATGCGCCTTAGTTTACGCGCGCTGCGGCCTGGCTCGTCGCGCTGTGTCGTAAAATGGTCGCGACATTCGCCGACAGCTGGCCTCGTTTGGCTAATTTCGGCCGTAAATTGAGCGGTGCGGCGAGCTGTGGCGGTGCCGTGGCCGGGCTGACCGGGTTCACAGAGCTAACGAGTTGTGAAATCTGCAATGATTACACTGATTGCTACGCGATTCCATGGGAAATGTGCATGCGCGTGTCACCCACTGTACGAGCACTATAATAAAGAGGGTGATACAATCTTCGTGTATATAATATGTGTATGCACGTGCTGACACATGTCTCCACGCACGCGCACGGACTCACACACCCGCACGCACGCGTATGTACAAGTGCTGCATGCTTGTGTATGCATTTTCGGCGCATACACGTGTCTCGTGTCGTTACAACTTGTTCGTCACTCGCCAGATATCTGTTTGTGAGTTACATCATTAGTGTAGATCTACCACCGTTTGCTGGAAATAACACCCCAGCCTGTCCGGGTGTTCCTAACTTCCTAGATTGCGTTAGATAAATAATCAGTTTCCTTCTCCTACTCTCTTAGTCATCAAATGCCTCTAGTCTACAGACACAATCTCGTTGGCTATACCCACCAAGGCTATGTATTGACTCAGTAGTGTATTGGGTAGGAAGTCATGGAGCAATTTAATTCGGTGGCTTATTGTCTAAGTGCTTGCATGTGCAATTAAACTAATTATTTCATCCATGTAAAGAATGTTTTCTCTGATTACCCTTAAGAGATTTCTTATTTTCATCCAATCAGAATCCTGTCATCTGCAAAGTCCCGTTTTATTCACTTTTTTTAGTTTCCATCTTTTCAGTCATGTTTTACTGCATAATTATTGATCTTATACATGCAGATCATTAATGCAAATAAACTGTGCAGCAAATAAATGTGCATTACTGCAATTAATAAAATATTTTTCATGGGATGCTTATCTGCGAGTAAATTACTATGCCTGCTTCTTATTATATATATCAGGAGTAGATAAAGGGAATTTCAGGATTTCTTTTACTGTACTTCCTGATATATATATATATAT
>NW_014577076.1:1338087-1362793 GCF_000485595.1 Priapulus caudatus
TCTGTCTTGCAGATAGTTGTTGCTACAGCGCTACTACGTATGATGGGAGCTTCCATCTTTAATCTGAAGACAATTAAACGTACGCGCCATCTCGTGGCAACTTTCATAACGATCCCAACGAACATTCTTTTGAGAAGGTTCCTGATACCATCCCTGTGCATTCCACTGTTTCGGCGTGTATGTGAACACATTTGGGACTAGCAGGGTTTACTAGAATCCCACCACTCCACCACAGAGTCACCGCAGTAGACGTTAGATGAGCGCTGTCGCTCTGCGGCACTTGTTAATTGACGCTTAAATGAAATATTTCGTGAAAAATATGCGCGCCACCTGGTGTGATAATTCGTATCGCATTAACTCTTTTGTGCTTAGCTTAGCTAGCTTATATATATATAGCTTAGCTATGTGGTAATGGCACGTGAACGTCGAGCTATTTTGCTACGTTACATGTGGTTTCTGTAGAAGGAATGCTAGCGCATTTGCACTCGTAAGTTTAATAGTCTTGGCAGAGCTTGTGCAGAATCGATATGTGTAGGGTTGGGGAGGTCGTTCAGCTGCATTCTGTGTGAGTAACACTATATGGAATGTATCGACATATGGTTGTATAGAAGCCAGTCTGCAGATATGTCTATTAATATATTCCTTACGCAGGCAATATAATTCGTAATGAGTGTCAGCTATTCCCGCTATAGTGCAGACTTTATATCAGAGATGCTGGTGCATAATTCGTGTGAAGGATATTAGCATTCGTTCATAGCGGGTGCTAGGGCTTCTTAGCATGCTTATGGGAATTTTTACACGTAACTGATTAGGAGGGAGAACTAATGCTATCGAGAGATCGATGGAAATGAATGCTATTATTTGATGAGATACCTTGGATTCAGACTGTGGCCAGTAACAATGCTACGTGAGGTAATAGCATTCAGGTGGTAATTAAAATTGATTCGCAAGATTTTTCGCGCTATTTGATCGCTTGTCTGATTTAGTTGCTATTTCAGCTTATTTATCTTTATGTAACAACTGCTATCAACTCCTGGTTCGCCCACACACGTGCGCTATTTCTCTGGCTTTCATATATTTATAGGTAGGGTTACGGTAGTGTATGGTAGTTAAGTAGTTAGGTAGGGTATGGACTTACACATTGCTCTGTTTTTGTCGACAGTGCCTTACGTAGTTTAGTACTGCCGTCACCGTTGATTATGACCCTAAACGGATCACTACTGATGTTTGGCTGCATATATTACGTACTACGTATGTTAAATATTATTTTTTACGTTCGTTCTCTACTAGTTTACCGTATGAAATCAGACTGACTTCATAATGGTTTGAGAATCCCATGTGGGTTCACAGGGACGTTCGGAGTCAGTCTGTAGCGTAAATGCCATTTATGGCAAATTTTTCCAGTAGAATGTTTAGTGTTTTCCATGCTGAGAGGTGTGGATATTCTTGAGAGAGAAAAGTACATGAATACGCACGCGAAGTCGTGTCTGGTTTCACTGATTAGCCGCTCCCATTAGAATGTAAAAAAAAACCAGCTGCCCTCAGCGCTGCAGTGCTGCCACCTAAATTCAACAAACCACTCAGAGCAGCATGCATTTAATACAACGGATATGTTACTCTCGCTCTATGTTTCCTACTCTCGTAAAATCTACAAATGAAATTAAATCTACAAGACGCTGTTTTGTCTGTTACGTAATGGGTTTTCCGTGGTTGTATACGAGTGTATATCGTACACTCTTATATCGTATATCGTATTTATTGATGTTTTTCTTTGTCTTCATCGCATTGGCCTGCATCGTTACCTCTCGAACCGGTCTCATTGCGGGTGTTTGCTTTCCCACTATGCATGGACTCATTCGCGCTTACTCACTCACTCGCTCGCCTTCTCTCGTCAAACGCAATTAATGCAGCCACGACAGGAAATCTGGAAAGCGTGTTGTTAATGGCCAGGTGAATCAGAGGCCATTTACGGGCGACGGCGGGGGTGGGAAGGCTCTGTTTCCCAGCGCGACAGCACGACGAATGTCGAATGTTATGTTACATTAATGGACTCCGCGCAGCCACCAACGAGCATCCGCGTCGGCTCCGTCTCCCACCTCCCCCGGGGAGGTCGGCAGCCTGTCTGTCACCGGGGCACGGCAGGTGTGCATTGCCGTGACGTATTGTCCTACGGCCCAGAAACTTCGGCGGTGGGTGGCGTGGGGGTGGGAGATGGCTGATGAGTAATAATTGGTGGGCCACGGCAGGTTGACGGCGCTGTTACGACGATGGCAACAAATGACGGGCGAATGTCCCCCTGTCGTGTCGTGTCGTGTCGGGGGGGGGGAGGCAATTACCGAATATCGATCTCATGGGGAGAGAGCGTTCATTTAAGGTCACTGATGATGACGTTTGTCTGTGTTTACTGTTGCATGGGTTCCGGGGGGTGGTACGCGTGGTAGAGGGAAAGCATTAGCAGGCCCTAGCAGAATCTGTTATTCACATTTACAGAGAAAACCACAAATGGAAACGGTGGCATGACTAAAGTGTCACTTGTCGGCGTATTATAAGGAGATGTTGAACGCTTTTGTTTACATGTGCAGTTACGCTCAATTCAGTAAATAGAGCTTGCCACCGTATGCACATATCATATCAGCGTCATGCGCACGCTTATAACACGTGTCGACTTGTCGTGGCAATTCATGTCTGGTTGTCAACATCAAACGCTGTACATGTATTCTAGCGGATGAGATTTTAACAGACTCTTAACTCGTTTAGCACTTGCAGATGCAAATGAATCTTTCTAGCCTTAATGCATTTGTTGTGCTTGTCAATCACTCTCGTTTCCTCCCCATAATCCACACCAATCTTGTTATTACACTGCATATCTCTACCGTTACCCTATCCCGACCAGGCTGTGTCACTAACGTCAATACAACGTTCTAACCCTAGCAATATCGTTTCTTGGAGCTACCGTTACCCTATCCCATCCACTTGCCCTATATAGCTGTCACACAGTCCATTGTCCATACTGTGTATCCACTGTGTATCTATCTCTATTTTCCACCGTGACCGTATTATTCTATCCAGTCGCTTCCCTCTGTTATTCCTCGCTATTTTACTCTCTAGTTAGTGGACCCATCGGGATGCTGCCCTTCTCTCTCTCTAGATATATATATATATGGTGCGTTTCATCGCGTGGTGGTGATCGGTAGTGCACATCCATCCATGGGCAGTGTGCAGCGATGACGTGTTACACACATATTCATCAATATTCGAACATTAGTAATGAGGCAATATCGTGACTAAGCTCGCATTGTCGGTGAATGTAGGACCAGCCAGGTAGCCGTTCAGTAACATATCTATTTACACTCGGCCGTAAATACTCTGAGCAGTAATTGTGATATTGATCGTCGATCCCCGGCCCGTACCTGCGTTCTTTCAGCAGTAGTTGCAGTAGTAGCAAGGCTTTGCTGTGCTATGCTTTTTTAGCGACAAAGCTCTTACCATATCTTATCTACAATACCGTAAGCCGGCCGAATGCCTGCTAGGAATCTGCGACGATTTCGTGAGTAGCCTAAAGCCATTATTTCGAAATCATTGCTGCAAAACGCACAATCTGGGGAAAAATATAGCGAAATATAGTCTTACCTCATAGCGGATATATTACTGATTACGCCAACATGAAAAAACACTAATAATTTCTGCTTTTATGGCATAGAAAATTGGAATTGAACACGCGTCGTAACACCATGGCATATTTGATTATAGCGACTATTAATTTGCAAGCGCCTTAGTGCACCAACAAATTACAAGTGCACCCATAGTGTACCTGATACAAAAAACGGCATCTGATTCTGTGAATCTGTGTAGTTTACTTCGTTTCTATTTTTAAATTGGCCGATATCTCGTGCTATCGCGGGATAATCCGAGATTCGCAAGAAATGGCGGCGGTAATCAAAACGAGTAATCAAAACTAGAATCGTGCATGTTTTGGTGAATATAGCCAAGTACGAAGGTTCTAAGACATGTTAGCATTACTCTAGAGTCTAGACAGTTGCTGTTACTCAAGCAATAACGATAAGTATATCGCATAAGTGGGGGAAAACTCGAGACTGGTTGGAAATTAGTTTCGATATACTGGCTTTAACCCTTTCATGATTGAATATGTCGTAAATAGATTATCTACATATTTATTGCTCTGGAGAAGATCATCTCATCATCGCTAATTGCGCACGAGCAACACGTAGATTGTTCCGGTAGCTATTTAATCTATGATAATTATTCAAATCACATTAGGGCGCGCGCAAGCTTTCATTATCGTTTTATTGATGCACTAGTTAGCACTCAATTTTAACTCTTTTATTGTCGCAACGTGACCAGTTTGACAACATTCAGCATTGCGACTGTCGGATCGGGACCCCCTCCCCTGTTCTCCTTATTACTAGACTTGCTCCCTCCCCCCCCCAATCGCCCTCCTCCTCCTCCACTCCCCTCCTCTCTACCTACCTTCCTCCACCATCGTCTTTCTCCTCCCCTACTTCGCCTCTTCCTCACGCACCCCATCGGATTCTCATCGTAGGGCGACGACGAGCACGAGACCGTGATGATGAAATATGTAACGCGAAATTTCCCTCGTCAATTAGGCTGGTCAATGCAGGCGATTGTGCGACTAGCAAGGGCGGAGAATGAAGCGAGAATAGAGGAAGCAATAGGAGGAGAATAGCGGGGAGCCTTCGAGTGATCAGCATCACAATGCAAGAGGGCGTCTCGTTCGTAATTTATAGATCAGATGTACTCGTCATGTATTGTCCGCCGTTGAACGATTTCCACTGCGTGCGTTATTACCGACAGCCGTACATCTGTGTGGATATAGCGGCCAGCTAACGGCAGTCGCAGATCTAGAGACAGTAAGCGGCAACGGCGATGGCGGTGTCGGCAGCAGCGGGGGTGGCGGCGGGAGGGGCGGTGACGCTGGCAGCAGCAGCGGTGACCGAGTATATAAAAATTGGCGCCGCAGAGACGCGGGTAAAAACGTCGATATATCGTCACAGCGGAATTATGTGCCGCGTGCGATTGTCGCCTTTGTCGCGCGCGCGTCAGGAGCGTGTGGTAAGAATGAAGGAAAGGAAGCCTCATTTCGGTGAGGGAAGCTGTCGACTGCTGTTTGCGTGTGCGTGTTCGTGGCAGAGGCAGTGTGCTCGTGACGCGTGGCTCCGCGCACTAGCTGCTGCTGTGTGCTTCACGTGCGTATGACAGGTACTATGCGTCTGTGCGTATGGCTTCATATTTAATTGATAGAGCGGTTGGGTTTTATTACTATCTCCTGCCTGGTCTGTGAATTTGGAGTATTTTGGGTATTTTTGGTCTCGGACCTGGTTTCGCTCGTGCAGCGTCGTCTCCTGTCCGCGGGGAAGGTGATGGATGGCTATATCGATACAGCTGCGAGTGTTGCACTTTCTTGCATGCTTACAAACACGCACGAGCGCACACTTTCTATCCCCCCCTCTCTCTCCATCCCTCCCCGTCTCTCTCTCTCTCTCTCTCTCTCCGTTTGTTTCCCTCTTTTCCCTCTCGCGACGCGACTCCATATGTGTTAACTTACGAAGCCCTACACTGCGTTGATTGACAGCGGGCGTGCAAATGGACTGGCAACGTCTAAAAAGAAAAAAAGAAAGAGACTGTTGTGTGGGCCGCTTGTATACGAGGTGTACATCCTGTTTACGTACGTCTTCTGGAATCTCTCCCTCGAAGCGAAGACGGCTTGCATTGCCTCGCCGCACGCGGTCGGTCGGCGCGCACGTGTTTTGCAATCAAGTCGCGCCATCTTCGGGCCGCAGCGCGCCGTAGGTATGCTGCGCTCTTCTTCGCCAGTGATTCACGCGTCGATCCAGGAAGTATCCTGGGCGTCCCGGGGCTCGAGTCAGTCCCAGTGTGTGCGTCCGATGGCGTTGACTCGACCCGGGTCCTATCTCGTTTCTCCGAGTTCTTGGATATAGAGGAGTATGTGTCACGTCGTCTGGTTTGCCGACGCGCGCTCTCTCTCTCTCGCTCTCTCTATCTCTTCGGTTCTTCATCGTGAAAGTGCGAGTTTATACATAGTGGATGTAGTTATCTACTGGAATCGTGTGATCTGCGTTGTGTATCTCTGGTGTGCTGCTCGGCCGTTGTGTTGTGCTTGCCGCAGTCGTCGTGAATTGCCTATGAAGCTGCGACAGTCGACGTCACGTGCGTGCGTGTGTGCGTGCGTGCGTGCGCTGATCGTTACTTACAGCCGCCTGAACGGCTGCGCGGAAAGAGGCAGAGAGAGGGGCAGAAAAAGAGAAAAAATATATATGTATATATATATATAATATTATATATATATATATATCATATATATATATATATATATATATATATATATTATATATATATATATAGAGAGAGAGAGAGAGAGAGAGAGAGAGAGAGAGAGAGAGAGAGAGAGAGACAGAGTGACAGAGAGACAGAGAGACAGAGAGACAGAGAGACAGAGAGAGAGAAAAGAGAAAGGATGCGAATGAAGATGAAGTGAGGCGGAGAAATACATCAATATTTATATAGAGGGATGAGGAGACTGATAGCGAGAGATATAGTTCTAAACGGGGAACAGACATAAATGAGAAAGTGCGGGGAAGGAAGGAAGGAGAGCAAGAGTGATATAGCGGGGTGGGGAGACCGAGAGCGAGAGATATAGTCAAGTGTAGGTCTACATAGGAAGGATGAGCGTGGAGCGGAGAAATTCATCTGTTGTTAATAATACGATCGTAAATTTGGAAACGCGAGCGTGGAATGCGTCTGCTTTGCTGTGGAAAGTGATTTCTCTCTGGTGCCGACTCGATGAAAGTGATTTTGTTTGGCAGTGAATTCTGTATGCGATTAGTCTTCGTTGAAAATTCTTCTAGCGGTCAGTGATCACGCAGCACAGAATCTCTTATCACGTGAAGCCGGGTTATGTAAGCTATATATAGAGCTGCCGTAGAATCACCTCTACTCGCTATATATGGACAGGCCATCTTGGTCAGAAAGTGCTATAAGTGAGTGGACTGACACTATAGCTGTCGGCAACAGGCGTTTTCCTCGAGTGCTAATGATTACATCTATACTAACAAGAGCGTATAAAGAAGGTATATTCTTCTTTATACGCTCTTGATACTAAGCTTTGCTGCTGGTCGTTGGTGCACAGCCGCAGCTGTGCCGCACCTTGTCACGGGGCTGCTACTGTCGGCAAGTGGCGCGTGTGAACAAACAGTAGCCACTAGCCAGTGACACACGGCCGGTAGTGATAGTGTGCGTGTTATGTAGGCGGGACGCGTGTGGTTCTGTGATCCGGGCAGCTGTCGAGTAGCCTCCAGCCCGTCATACACCGAGCTACGTGTGTATTTAGTATATACACTTCGGCATCATCGAGTGATCGAGCTTTCCGATGGCCGCCGGCCAAGCAGTGGTACACATCTCATGCGTTGGTTGATCAGCTCTGCCTATATGAGACGCCTGTGTGGCTCTAGGGCCGGGATATATAGAGACTTGGCAGCTGTTGCGATGGGATTTCAACGCTCCGTGTTGCAGGCCACCCGTGCCGATAGCGAGAGATGGTCTAGCCGGCATGTCAGACTTCCCCCACCAGCCATTCAGCCTCCGCTAGTTACCCGGCAGAGCTGTTTTTTATAAGATCTCTCATGGTTGGTAGAAAGCACAGCACGGTTGAGTTGTCAGACAGTATAACATAGTCGATGTGGGGCAAACTTTAGTATTACCATCAATTATCCGCTCATACGTGGGCATACACTGTTTGTGTCGTTATATTGTCTCTAGACTGTTTGTCTCGGTGTTGTCTCTCAATTGTTTATCCGAATGAATAGCTAGGAGAGAGCCAGCTGTTGCTAAAACCCGACAGTGTGCAAGAGTCCCCCATCTAATTGATCAACAACCGCTAATGAACTTATTCTCATGACCAGCGGGCACATGAATCTCCGCGGCCTGCAGGGCTGCAGCTCACACTGTCGATGCATGTATCACTTGCCTCCACCGACTCCGTTGTCTGCAGCGCTGCCGCTAGTTTTAGTCCACTCGCCCAACATTCTACCAAACTATGGTCACGTCATAGCTAACGGAGTGCATCTGCGCTACTGTTGCTGCCTTTTCGGACGCGCACCTATATATCGCGTGCACATTCATTGTGAAGTGCTGAAGTGGTATCGTACGATCTATGGTTGCAGCGTGGCGGCTATATATATATTGACTCTGTCCAGCGCGCTTTGAATCACGCTCGTACCGATTCGTTTACGTTGGCGTCGCATCGCCTCGCACCGCTGAACCGCGTCGCGTCCTCCTTTCTGCCTCTCGTATGTGCGAGGGCCGCGAGATCACGCCAGTGCTGGTCACGGCGCCTGCTGTGAAATCATACGGTTGTTCAGTGAGGGCGATGTCTCTTCCTCTGTGCCGCTGCTCTCTGGCGATACACTCTCTGGTCACACGAAACTGTAGTCACTAGCGTCTCTATACGACTGCTTTCTGGTTGACTATACTCTGCTTGCACTCAACCACAGTCGCTTGCCTCTCTGTACCGCTGTTCCATGTTTGAAGACTGTTTGTACGCAACCACAGTCTCTTGTCTCTCTGTACTGTTGTTCCTTGTTTGAGCACTCTGTTTATATGCAACCACAGTCTCTTTTCTCTCTGTGCCGTGTCTCTAGATCGCTAGGTGTACACTCTCTGGTTGAACGATTTCTTGTTGTACGCGAGCGCGGTATCTCCCCCCACCATGCCTCTCTATGGTTGTCTTGGTTGTATGCAAGCGCCATGGGTTCAATATTAAATACACCGTGTATGAGGCGCGCAGTGCGCGCGTGTGTGTCTAGATCATTAGTGGCTCGAACAGTCTTAAGCGACGCCGATTGAGATGAAACAGAAAAGGAAGGAATAATCTCGTTCCGCGCAGCAGGCTTGTCGACCAAGGCCACCCTTGTTTGTACGGAGATCGCCAGGGAGATGGGGAGAGCCTTGAGCGCGGATCGAGCTTGCTGCTACTGTCAGGCAGTGTTGCACGACTCTCGCGTCAAACAGTCGAGTTTCTTCTTGGATCGCTTGGCACTTCATGCGAAAATTGTCACCAAATATGCTTTGAGAATCTACGGAATATCTATGGCTTATCGCACGGCTGCGGAAAGGTTGCTTCCTTTTATATGTCTGCGTGTGAATGAGAGAGATATGCAGCAAAAGAAAGAGATAAGGGGAAGAGAGCACGTGTGAGGGAACAAGCAAGCGAGAGCATGCGCGCGATAGGGGAGAGAAAGCGGGCGTGAGGCGGAGAGAGAGACCTAGACGGAGAGAGAGCGAGATCGAGCGAGAAAGAGAGTGTGTGAGAGATAGCTGGGGCGAGAGCTAGTCTAGAGCCTATAAGCTATTTGTGCGGTGTAAAAGCGCCCCGTGGCCGCACCATCCGCGTGCTACCGACATTAACATGTGACATGCATGTGTCGTCGCCTTCCACTTATGAGGAATGCTGACTGATCTTGCACACATTGGCCATACTCGTTGCCGACAGGCTAAGCGTGTCATGTCTGTATGTGTTACGGCAGCAGCGGCAGCATCAGCGGCGGCTAGCAGCTAGCAGTATCGCACACAAGGCTTGGCCGCGCCGCACCGGCTGGCATGACATAACGTTCAGGTGGCGATCTTATATGGTGGTTCTTGGTCGCGAGTGGCGCGAGCAGCCTACCGGCCGACGGAGCATGTGTCAGCGCGGGCAGGCTTTCATGTGCCGTGCGTTAATGTACTGGGTGACCGTGGCCGTGTGTTTCTGGGCGTGCAGTGTCTGGGGCGAGACGGCGCGGCGTGTTGGTTTTGTGCTCGCGCCGTGGGAAGTGTGAAACCGTTCCTCGTCTCCACGTCTTCCGACAAATTTGTGATCTAGCGAGCGGGTCGTGCTCAGACTCTCGGCGAGGATTTTAGGAGCGCAATTTCTCGCGCAATTTCTCGTGCAAATTACGCGCGCTGTGGCAGAATGCATGTGTAATTCACACGCGAGAAATTGATTTCAGATATCCGTTTTTCGGACGTGAGCGCGCGTGCACGCGCATTGCGAACGTAACATTAGACGTGGGAATGAGACGCCGAGCGAGAAACGAGAGACTCTTGCCATCTATTGGCAACATCAATAAACCGAACATTTGCACCGTCGATTGCATCCGGTGGCCGCGAGTCCAGTAGCGGGTGACCGATCGTACAACTACCACTACGAGTGAACAACCGGCTGATGGTTTGACTGACGGCCGGTCGAAATAATGGATCGAATCGCAATTCGAGGCCTTGATGAGTTTAAGGATGAGTTTGATGGCGGACATTCGCTGGCTGATGCGGCACTTGTCTGTGTCGCAGGTGCTGCGGTGGCGCTCAGCAATGGCATGTGCGGTCTGACCGACAGTGGATTGAATTCGTCCGCGAGCACATCGGACTCGGAAAATATGAGTGGTGGTGGCAGCATTGGGGTTGACGATGCGTCAGGTCGCCCTGGCGTGGAGGGGTGCGAGTTTGGCGCCACGACGGAGGCGCGTTCAGATGGCGGGGAATGCATAGAGCGAAGCGTTGGTAAAGCTGTGGTGGGCAACAACGTTCAGGATATAGAATGCAGTGATGTTTCACCGGCTGTCACTGCACGTAAACAGGAAGACGTTTGTCACCCAGACTGTGGTGATCTAATAACTACTGTCCTATGCGAAAAGAGAGATGCTTGTGACCTAGACTGTGGTAACGTTGTACCTACTGTGCCATGCGTACATGAAGAGGTTTGTGACCTTGAGTGTGGTAACGTTGTAGCTACTGTCCCACATGAACAGGAAGACGTTCGTGACCTTGAGTGTGGTAACGTTGTAGCTACTGTCCCACATGAACAGGAAGGTGTTCGTGACCTTGAGTGTGGTAACGTTGTAGCTACTGTCTCACGTGAACAGGATGGCGTTCGTGACCTTGATTGTGGCAACGTTGTAGCTACTGTCCCACGTGAACCGGAATGTGTTTGTGACTTTGAGTGTGGTAATGTTGTAGCTACTGTCCCACATGAACAGGAAGGTGTTTGTGACTTTGGGTGTGGTAACGTTGTAGCTACTATCCAACATGAACAGGATGGCGTTCGTGACCTTGAGTGTGGTAAAGTTGTAGCTACTATCTCACATGAACAGGAAGGTGTTCGTGACCTTGAGTGTGGTGACATTGCATGTAGTGTGCCATGCGAAGAGGAAAGAGTTCTTGACCCAGACAGTGTAAACGTTGGGTTTAACGTTCCACGTGAACAGGGTGGCGTTTGTAACCCCGACTGTGGTGACATGGTACCTACTGTCACATGCGAACAACAAGATGTTTGTGATTCAGAGTGTGGCTCTGTTGTCCCTACAGTACACAGCGCACAGGAAGAAGCTGCTCACCTAGCATTAGCTGTTTTACCTGTGAATCACCTTGAACAGGATGAAGTTTCTGAATTGGCAGATAGCGATATTGTAAATACATGCCTACGTGAACAGGAAGGACAGCAGGACAAAGATTGTAACCATGCTGAAGCCAATCTAAAACAGGAAGATTACGATAATGAGGTCTCCAGCATCTCTGCTGACACTGGCCGAGCAGAATATTTTAAAATTCTACAAGATGTAGAGCAAATGATGACCAAGACGAATGTGTATAACCTGGATGAATCAGCCTTGAGCACACAAATTGGGTCAGTAGGTGCTTCTACGGCCACCTTCCATCTCGATGTACAAGTTGCCACAGCCAGTAGTGATGATCCTGACTATATTGAAGAGAGACAGGTCCCCATTGACTGCGTAATTGACCGTGTGACAGGTGCCTGCAAGGATGCTGACCGCCACTGCTTACTGCCCAGTAATGGTGGTGGTAGCAATGAAGCAATGGACCGGGACGAGATTCTACACAGTGCCTGTCACCCGATCCAGATAGAGTGTGGCGTCACGACAGAGGCTGCCCATGTCAATGATGCTATCAAACACGTAGACACGGACTTCCATCGTGATGGTGCTGAAGGGAGGAGCGTACCGGTTTCTGTCACTGAAATGTACGTTGATGAAGATGAAAGGGTAGCAAGTGAAAGCCGATATGAAACACGTTGGCAGCCACTGTCAGTTGGTAGTACTGGCGAACAGAATGAGGTAACCTGTGAGAATGTGGTTGCCGGGGCGAGCGAGATTGCATCCACAGCACAGACACTCAGTACTGAGGTCGCTACTCTTAGTGAAGCTATAGCTATAGACAGCCTCAACGTGTCAAAGACGGAGATTGTGGGAAATGCCCAGCTGGGTGTAATCGGTGATATGGGACGTGGTACCAGTAACCCTGAAGCGCCCATAAGAAACCTAGCAGACAGCTACAATGATTACCGCGGTGACAGCATTGGTGCTGGTGATGGTGATCGGCTGGACTGTGACACAGATGTCAATGATAATGCCGCAGTTAAGGTCGCTTCAGAAGGTTACATGGTCGATAATCTTACGCAAGATTGTCACATCGACAGAGGGAGTCAGCACAGTGCTGTTGAGTTACGAGCCGATGTCGTGTCAGTGAGTCCAGTAGAGATAGCTTACGCAGTCAAGAGGAAGCTAGAGGTGGTAGCAGTTGAAGGCAGGCATCCTTCTAGCCACGACGACGTTGGTGAAATGCCAGTTAATAGGGGACGTGCTTACAGGCAGCTAAGCTTTCGTCGGGAGACTGAGAAGTGCAGGGCATCTGATCACAGTGGTGATGTTGGCAAGAGTAGACGTGACATCACCGACCATGGCGAGCACGATGCAGCGTTAAGTCACTACCCGAGTGCAGATCGACAACAGGAGCTTGCATGCGCACACAAACACTTCATTCGTAACACCGACACTGATAATACCAGCGCTATACCCATCGATCATGTGCAGCCCATCGGTCAAGCACTGGACATCGGAGCAAGCGCTGACCCAGTCATAAGTCAGATAAGGCCGATTTGGCAAGGGTCGGACATCGGTCAGGCATATGGTGACCGCGTCATCACTCCGTCTTCGAATCCCGTCGGTCAAGCGCCGGACGTCGATGGAGCGCAGCGGGTCGGCGGTCAGCGATACCTCACAGTGACCAACCTGAGAAGGCTGGACGCGGCACTCAGCCTGCCGACGTCTGACGCACCAGAGTCAGACTGCAGTCCCAATGAGACGTTCGCATCGGACCTCGACGACTCAAACGACTCCGAGACGTTCTCCAGCGATGTCGCCCGAGACACGGACAGCCTCACCAGCGACGACGAAGAGGAGGTGGATGAGGCGGATGATGAGTTGCACTCTGGTCGAATGATGCCAGCACGTTGCTGGAAGTCGCAGGACAGCGTCATTAGCACGGATAGCATTCGCATGATGCGAGCCATGTCGGCTGACACGGCGTCCGTGCGCTCCCTCGCTGATAGCAACACCGTCTACAGAGTTGTTATTGTAAGTATGCCTCGTCACAGGGCGGGGAGGGTAATCGTTACTGGGTGAGGGAGATGCCATCACCCGGTGGAGGAGGAGGAGGAGGAGGCAGCTCGTCATGGTGTAGGGGGAGGGGTTCGTCATCGTGTAGGGGGAGGGGGTTAGCATCGTGTAGGGGGAGGGGGTTAGCATCGTGTAGGGGGAGGGGGTCGTCATCGTGTATGGAGAGGGGGTAGCATCGTTTAAGTGGAGGGGGTCGTCACCGTGTAAGTGGAGTGGGTTAGCATCGTGTAGGGGGAGGGATCGTCATCGTGCAGGGGGAGGGGGTCGTCATCTTACAGGGGGACTGGGTTGTCCTCGGGAAGATGGAGGGAGTTCGTCACCGGATGAGGTGGAGGGGTATTTTCATGGGCACTCCGAAGAGCTGTCGAGGAAACGTAATTGGAATTTATTAGAACACTGAGCTGTTTGACCAGCTGGCAGGGATGTGGAACGAGCAGAGATTGCGCCCTGCGTTCGCGCGCGCGTCCGCGCGTGGAGGGGCGGGAGTGGGGAAGCGGGGAAGCAATATTAAACACTCCATGCTGAGGACCAATATGTGTCACAGCACACAAAGACACTGATAACATGTGAGTGGTCGCTGTTTACTCGCGCTGGAAGAGCGAACGCAAGATGAGAAGTCTATTATTTCTGGCGTCAGCGTGAGAGATGACTATCAAAATATATTACGCATCCAAAGCTGATGTTGGTGATGTTGCGTCACCTGCTGCAATTGCGTGGCTTCTTGTCTGATATAACCCGCAAATGGTTTATCTCAATGACGTTTAAGAAGCGGTTAAGCGCAGTCTCAGTGAGCAGCTGGAATGGGTAAGTCATCGTGAGCGTGTGCCTGACACAAGTGATGCTTGTATGTTTTGTTTGCGGGAAAATAAAGGGCCACCGATCCCACTCACCTCACGCATTAGCGAGATAGGCTGTCAAGTTTTCCCGAGGAGCATTCAAGTAATCAGAATGCAAGCGGGTTGGAGTACGGGAGTAGGAGCAGTTTTGTAAAGATGTTAGGTCGGGGTTGTACATGTACGCGGTGGATGTTGTGTCCTGTTGCTGTTATTGTAGCTGTACGTGCGGTGGCGCGAACGCAGGGAAATTGTGTTATTTGTGATCAGCGTGGTTACTAGGTATAAGCGTAATGGAAAAGCCTGTCTTGTAGTCGCTATCCGAAATCTTTATTACTCATGCTTTCCATTCACTCGCGTCGTCATATATTAGCATATATACTGTGTACATACAGCGAGGACTGCGCGTGGCAGACCGCTCGGCTCAAGCAGTCTAAACCTGGCTGTTGCATCAACGATGTGTCGAGCACCAGTGTAGTGAGGGAAGGAGCTGAGTGCTGCTGATACGATGCACCTGTTGTATACCGAGAAGCCCTGCTGCTGATCGTGACACATCCTGAGTGCCTGCCCGACTGAGTGACTGCAGGCCGTCACCGTCATGTTTGCATGGTACCGGTGGAGACGCTGAGGAAGCTGTGCGTTAGCGAGTCGCCCTGGCAACCCGTGATGGATGGCTGCCCGGCGGAGTGGCAAGCGCCAGCTGTCCGGCACTGCAATGTCGGGCCAATTACGCACATCGCGCGGATGTAAAGCCACGGTGCGATGGCTGGTGAGATTTCCCCACATCTCTCAGATCGCGGTTGTAAGTGGGGGATTCCGCTCTAACGAGCGTGCGTGGGGCTTCGTGACGAAGCCGGCACGAAGCCCTAATCCTCGCTCGCCGCCAGAAAAAAAAGCAAAGGGGTGAATAAAAAATGGTGGATCATTACGAGTGGGTGTCGCCAGAGCGGCCACGTTCGCCAATTAGAGATAGAGTGCAGGCAGATGGAGACTGCCAGTTTTAGTCTGCTGCTGTGGTGATGATCAGTCTCCATATGGTATATATGGATGAGGATGCGGAGTGCCGCAGCTGCCCGCTTGCTGAGGCGAGAACTGTCTCGTTTTTTTCTCGCGCGCGGTTGCGCTGTCGCTGCGGGCAGACGAGGGGCGTGTGAGGGGATACGCACGCACACGATTCTTCCACGCCGCTGCCTAGAACACGTGTTGAAATTTTTAAACGAACGGCCATGCGGGCGACGACTTTGTTTGCGGGTTTTCGGGAGGCCAATAGCGGTCAGAGGATGCGTGTTGAGAGGACGTGCGTACGTTGATCGGCGTTTTTCTTCTTGTTGTTGTTTTTGTTATTGTGTCTGTAGTAGAGTGTTGTTTGCTTGCTTGTGCGCGTGCCATCGATCGGAATAGAAAGGCAAGAGTGGCGCCGCTCAGTGAAGTCACCCGTGAACAAGTTTGACCGAGGAAGGATGAACCTATGGGATCTCTTCTGGTGGCCGGTAATTCTGTTGCGTGCGGCATTCCCATCGCGTGTGTGTCTGTGGGTCGCGCGGGCATTGTGTGTTCGTTAAACACGAACGCGAGAGAGAGGAGCTAGAGTGGTCGTAAATGTACAGCTGTGTTATATAGATGCAGGAAATCTGCTGATGCGGTGCTCGCTGTATAGAGCTCGTGTAACGCAATTATGGGGCGAGATGATGTGCAGCGCTTCCTTTTGTGAGTGGGCGGGTGAGTGTGCTTTCTACATTAATGCACCACCGACAGCAGATGGTATATTAACTTCACGTATGTATGTACGAAGAGTGTGCCAGAGAGGGGGGTGAGAGAGTGATGATAAGATAGACTGATCGCGAGGAAGAGTGAAGGGAGAGCGTTGTGAAATTAAATAGGTACGAGAAAAGGCGAAGCTAGAAGCAACGAGGAGACCGAGAAGAGAGAGAGAGAGAGAGATGCAGGAGCAGAGCAGCAGAGACGAGAGAGAGAGAGCAGACGAGATGAGAGAGTGAAGACGGAGAGAGAGAGAGAGAGACGAGCAGAGAGAGAAGACGGGCGGAGCACGAGAGGCAGAGACGAGAGAGCAGAGCAATAACAACACAAAATACGAAAATAACACGCTGTTTTAGCGCACTGCCCGCTACGTCCTTCTGTGTTCAGTTTCGCAGCTCCGTAATTCAGAATAAGCCCACCTGCCTTTCTTCGTTGAGACATGATGGGGCGTCACCGAGGTCCGCGCCCCTTGACCCAGTTAACACCTACCGTCTCTCACCAGCCTGTTAATTTTACGTAAATAATGAAATGCCGCGGCCGATGCATTTTCCCAGTCGAAGTGGAACATTTTCGCCATTTTCACTCGGCATGTCGAAGTGATGCGAGTGCGTCATGTTCATTAAACATTGAAGTTTTCTTCAACAATTAAAATAATTTCGAAAATCCGCTAACTGCCGGCTACTCGATTGTTTTAGCCAATGAACGTAGCTGGTCGCTGTGTCGTCTCTTGCAGGCATGCTTTCATGCTTGCGCGCTTACAGCGTCGAACATGGATTATCGAGGCAGGCATCCCTCACAAAATACAGCAACACATGTGTGTGGGCTTACATATAGCTTGTGACGTACGGTGTTTCGGAAGTTCTGGCGATGATATAACCTCGTAATATTCTCAGGCATATTTCTTAAGGTGCCATGGAACATTTTACCAATTTAGTGGATGTCAGTTAGTCACGGATATGTCAGGCAAGTAAGTAGCTAACGGCTATATGTTTTCAGCATACGTTCACCATTTATTTGCCCAACAGGGGTCGATCAGTTGTTCGAAGAAATTGTCGGTGAATATTTATTTGATTGCAGACGTTTCCAGCAGTGCCTTGTTGTTTCACAGCTGCTTGTACGTCACTGCCACGTGCGTCGAGAGCCACAAACTCAACAACAATTTTCATCTCTGCTTATTGTTCGCCTGACAATGCTGTGATTGATCACGGGAGGGGGTGCATGTAAGCAGGAGACAATTTTCTGGACCGCGTGTCCGAAAACACAATCTCCACTTGCACAATTTCATGGGCCATTTCAATTGGGAAGCTCGTTGCATAATCGGACCCCCAACAAGCCCTTTGCAACGTGACTAACATCAAGGAAATTCCAACACGGTCTGGTATATTCCCTTATTTAGCCGCCGCTAGTTCTTATTATAGAACAAGAGTCTTCATTGTTATCTTCTAAAACAGCAGACCATCCGCTGACCGCTGTGAGACGTGCGCGCGGCCTCGAACTTTGGGGCCATTTTTTGGGTTCTCACATGCGGACAGCGCTTCAATACCTTGCAACATCCCGCGCGTCCGCGTGCGCATATCCGCGAACATGCGCGTCTCATCCGCGCAGGCTCAGGAGATCAACAGGCAAAGCTGTTGCCACGACAATCTGTAATTCATGTCTATCTGATAGCATCCAAGATAGTTTAATCTAGTGCCAGGCTTCATGCACTTATAACATGTGATATGCACGTGTTTAATGCACGTGTGTGTTCGTACACGATTGCTTTAAGTTGCTAGAAGCGGAAGCTTAAGTTACTGGCGCTGCCATGTGGTTCAGCTTAAATTTTTCGCCGCAGAAGATTGGTGATTCACTCTAAAATATTTCGCTTAGAGGATTTATCATACTGCTGAGGGTGGCGCAGATGCCGTAGCCTGTCGCGTCGTGGCCGCTGCGGCGCATCTTAATGTGTGGGCTGCTTGTACACGGTGATCGTACTATGGCTGTGCTGCGTGCCATGTGGTGCGCGTGGCATGGGGAGTTGGGGTGGGAATGCCGATGGGCGGGGGTGCGGGGTTGATCTTCTGGCTAGCTGTGGGCTGGCGCTACAATTAGGAAGAGTATTAACTGCGGGAGATGAGAAGGAAGCGGGAAGGAGTACGAAGTGAGAGAGAAGGAGAGCAGGAGATTGTAGTAGTATGTAGTATTGTGGTGAGTGTGAGTGTGAGAGGAGTGTGGGGTGGGGTATGTATCGTAGTGTACTGTATGTATTGTATGTCATGTATCGTATGTATGCTATGTATGCTATGTATGTATAGCTAGTGGTATAGTATGGATGTATGTACTGTGTGTACTGTATGTATGTATGTAGTGTATGGAGTGTGAAGGTGGGTAGTGTGATGTAGGGGGGGTTATGGTATGTGAGGTTGCTTGATGGATGTATGTATGTAATGTATGGTATGGTATGGTAATGTATGTATGATGTATTATCTGTATTGCTATGTATGTATGCATGCATGCATGCATGCATTGCATTGCCATGCATGCCATGCAGTGGTAGGGTGTTAGAGAAAGGAGACCGATCGAAAGGAGAGGGATGGATGGTGAAGTCTTTCTTAAGTGATTAGGCGGGGGAGGAATAGTGATTCGCGTTTGAAGTAGACCAAATACTACTTCTCAGCAAGGACAGCAGTGATGAGCGCGATGAGGTCCTAATCAATTGAACATTGGACGTAGTATACATAGAAACATTCTATATAGGGTTGAACAGTCAAACAAAGATGCCTTAATATAGAGAGTTGACAGTTGCGTGCTAAAAGGTGTGCTGGGTGTTTTGGTGGGTGGCGGCGTAAAGATTGAGTTTGTGCACAAAAGCGCTGCCGCATTTTTAGCTAGCGCTTGGCACATCCTGTCAAGATGGTGAGGCTATTTGCCAGGAGTGTGGGGGGCTGCGTTCCGATCTACGTCCCGTCCGCTATCCGTCCGCTCCGTCCGCCGCGGCGTACGTTGCGTGTCGAGACATTGGCTGGGGACGTACGTCAAGAGCGATAACTTTCAAGTAACCGTTATGACCCACATGTTATCATAATGCATTATAGTTGTTGACTCCTATGGACGAGATAGTTTTGAACCGGTCCTCTAATTTGCGAGCCACGCCAAGTTGACCTACATTCGAGCCACGTGCCACTTTTTAGTGCACGG
Source organism: Priapulus caudatus (assembly GCF_000485595.1). NCBI lineage: Eukaryota > Metazoa > Priapulida > Priapulimorpha > Priapulimorphida > Priapulidae > Priapulus > Priapulus caudatus. The sequence continues at coordinate 1,357,358 of NW_014577076.1, forward strand.
GGGGCGCGCAGATGAGTCCAAAATAAGGGAGTGGAAGCCCTAAACTCTTTTGGGGTAAGAGGCTGCCGGAATACGTGTAGAGGAGGGATCAGGCTTCTCATGATGACTTCGAGGGGATGTCGCACTGGCGTATGTTTCCATGCAGTGAGCTGTGTGTGGGGGCGGCGGTATTGTGGCGGCCATCTGTTGAGAAGTTCCAAAGGGAGTGGGGAGAGCGCGAGGTGAGTGGCGAAGAGAGTGGGTATTTTCTGGAGAGGGATAGGGCTGGGAGCGTCGCCAGACGCGGGTGGTAGAGAGCATGAGAGGTTCGGGTGCGTTGATTACCGAGGCATTTTCGGCGAGTAGTGTGTGTGTCTGCGGGAAACCAAAGTTATCACACTTTAGAGAAACATAGGATGGGCGGCCATATTGGATTTACAAGATCGGCCACACGTGAAAATTTGTTTATTTTGAATAACATAGACTCCATTAACGACTCGCTAGCAAGACATAATTTTTGTGTCGATAACCAACCATTTCCGATAGGGGTGGAAAACACATAAGTCTTGACACCGTTAGAAAGCCATAGAGGAGGTCCATCTTGATTTAAAGATGGCCGTTCAATGAAATTGGTTTATTTGCTTTAAATAAACTAAAGATCCTTAAATATCGTAGAGGCATAATATTTGGTGTCGTCAACCCAACATTTTATGACCCATAGGTCTCATACCTGAGTGTGGACCTACTGTAGCGACAGAACTTTAGCGGAACATTTACGTAATCCAGATAACATGCTACGTTGCGGCCAAACGTTGGGGGCCAACGGCTGTCTTCAGCTCTTCGCAAACGTTAGGGCCAACGTCGCATCGAACGTCTTTAGTTCTCCAGCGTCGCCAACGTTGGCGCCCAACGTTGGCAGCCAACATTGGGCCAACGCGTGGGCCGACGTGGCCCAACCGTCTGGCGCGGCGCAACGCAGGTCTAGCCAAATCGGTTGAGCCCAAACCGGTCATAGGACTCACCTATTGCTCAACGTCTGGCCGCAAACGATCAGACAAGCCGAACGTTGATCCAACGTCTTCTTTTGCTGCAGTCGTGCCAACGTTGGCCCAACGTTGGCAAGCCAAAACATTGGGCCAACGGCAGTGGAGGCGAACGTGTGCCCAACAGGTCGAAAGACTCATAATATGCCCAACGTTCCGGCCGCGAACGGTCAGACAGCCAAGGCGTTGATCCAATACGATCTGTTTTTGCTCAGCTGCCAACGTTGGGCCCAAGACGTTGCAGCCAACATTGCGCCCAACGGCAGTCAGCCAACGTTGGCCCAACGTCATATTGCCAACGTTGGCCCAACGTCAGACAGACAGTACGTTCGACTGGAATATTTTATTGTTTTTATTTGCGCGATATTCGAAAACCAAAATGGCGATCATTTAGGCGTAGCACCATCTCTCGTCAAGATTTCAGACTTTCAGATCTGAAACATTTATTTTCGCATCAAAACTTATGCATATATATATATCATTATCAAGAGCATATAATGGGAGATATATGCTATATAATGGGAGTTCTCCCATATATACTCTTGCTTTATATATCCCCCTCCCTCTTCTATCACACCCAAGGTGAGCTACAGTGTCATTGACACTTTCATTATTACAAGCAGCTGGAAGTGGCCGGATTTTTAGCTTCATTGTTTGTAATTGTATTGAAGAAACAACACACGCGTAGCAGGCATGTTCGTTGAACGTCACGTTTTCGTTGAAATATAATTACGTAAATTTCAACGTAGCTACAGTACATCTTGTATACATGCAGCATGCTTAGTCAACTTGAAGCGATCGCAAAGAAATCTTGAGAGACCTTCATGCTTGTACGTAAACTAATGTAGTTTAATTCAAGTATTTTTTCCAATCTCTTGAAGAGCATTTACGATAATATTATTCTTAGCGGTGACGTAGCGAAACTAACTTTCCTGCTGAAGATTCTCATCGTACGACATTGTGTAGATCTGAGCTTGACATCCCCATTATACACCCCCATTAGACGGATGAGCGAGCAATTTTAATGCATTCGTTTGCCCTCCCGTGTCCGGGCATGACCTATAAGCAGCGTCACATGTCCCCGCAGCGACGTCTCTTGCAAGCGTGCGCTGGCGTGTAACGAATGCGTGGTCAGCATGGTGGCGGTGGCGGGATGGCTTGCCTGGCTAGCAGGCCAGCCGTTGTTGGAGCGGGCTTGAGAGGAGGGAATGCTGCGAAGGTGCATGGCGCCAACCGCTCATGCAGCCAACCGCGCGTAAAAACGAAACTCTGCTGCCAGCGGCAGCAGCAGCAGCAGCAACAACAACAACAACAACAACAACAACAACAACAACAACAGCAGCAACAGCAGCAGCAGCAGCAGCAGCAGCAACAACAACAACAACAACAACAACAACAACAACAACAACACTAACAACAGCAGCAGCAACCGCAACAACAGTGGAAATAGCTCAGCAGTGGCGGCAGCAGCAGTTACAGCCATAACAGCAGTAACAGCAGCAACAGCCGTAACATCAGTAGCTGTGGCGCGTGCCTCTCTCATCCTTACTGAACCTATCTGAAGGCTGTGTGTGTGTGTGTGTGTGTGTGTGTGTGTTAATTGTGTGACGGTCGCCCTGCCTGCGTGCTAGTTGAGTGTGTGTGGGGAGGGGGTGCTCCAATGTATATAAAAGCGCGCATTCAGACAGCTTGATTGCGATTTTACGACGTAATGTATTTCTTTCTTGTGTGTTTTTCCCGCCGCCGATAAAATTTCTCGAATGCATCATGCAAGCCGAGATGGAGAAGGGGTTTATGAACCGGAAATTTTGCCTATGGAAATCCCGGATCATGATTAGTGGTATGCAGTGAGTGGTGGCAAGCCACTCGCAAGGAATAGCCGGCTTCTCAGCAGGCGTAATATATATCATGTGGGGCATCGTAGATGGCAATCTAGCTGGAATATGCAAATATTTAGTTTGATCCCCGAAGAGTTTTATGTTTATGTCCCGGCACCTTTATGCAGTGGATTTTATGCTCCATATGGCATGTGATTTCTTTAACATACGATTTTTTATGCTAAATAGAAACTCACGTGTTTGCACTTCTCTGACATCGTAACTGTTTACTTACAGACCCTTAAGCAGAACACGGAGGTGAAAGATGAAGATGAATCGGTAAAGAAGGAGTCATGCAGCACACAGACCTCAGGTCGCAGCTATGCAGCCGTGAGTATACACAAATCGTAAACCACGCGGTCGGTTAGATACAAATATGTAGCCCTGAAAACAGTATAGGGCCTAGCTATTCTGTTTGGGCAACAATGTGGTATCTCATAGCCGGTATGCGTGTGATAGTGCTTGCGCGTGTGCGTCCGTGCGTGCGTGCGCCCGTGCGTGCGTCAGTGTATGTGTGCGTCAGTGTGTGTGTGTGTGTGCGTGTGTGTGTGCGTGTGCGTGTGCTAGTAGAGGCTGCTTGTAATGGCTTCGTCTTTCATATAGTTTTAGATGACTAGTGTTTGTCTGACTGTTATTGTGTTCTCGGCGGATGGGTGATAGTATAGTATATCATGGGCCAAGGGAGATGTGAGAGCGGCGAATATATGTAAACGACTTTACCGCTGTGTCTGACTACTATATATGGTCACAACACATTTTCACCGTCTTTTCTGCACCAGGGGGCAACACTGTTGCTGTGTCGCAGCAGATACGGGTTTTCACGAATTAATTCGAATGTCTGCAGTCTAGAAATTCTGATGCGTGTATCGGGACCCTCGGGCATCGACGACTCTGTGTTAAACTTGCTCGTTTAATTGTCAGAGAGATTTATGTTATGTCCGTTATGCTTGGTTCTCACGCAGCGGACGTGTTTCTTAAACGCTGCGAAATGCTACAAATTTTACGTTGTTAGCCTCGAGGGAGACGTCGCTATTCATACGTACTACATTCATTCGTCGTTTTAGCAGCAGCGCATGCACGCACCAGCACTGGTCACTGATCAAGATGAGTATACAGTTTCATTTGCAGCAACAACTCACCCTGCCAGGCAGATCTCTCTTTGTGGGAGAACATGCGGGCGAAACGCTGCCTTGGGTGTGCAGGGTACATCTGGCATGGACAGAAAATATTCCAGCCGATATCTGATATTTGTGACAAGAGTGGATTGCTGTCCCACGGGACAGCTTTGGGAATCGCCGCTGAGTGATGTTAAATAGACAAAGGATGCTCGCACGTGGGTGCACAAAGACTCACGACAACAGCAAAAAAAGCTATTCAAAGAGAAAAAAAAGAGAGATTTAGACGTCAGAAGTTGTGTGGGCAGCAGAATTATATGCGTGTGCTTTGTTCTAACTAGGGATTTCATTGCTTAAAGATCAGATTAGATGGGCAAGTGCGGTTTTCTCTAATGCATGGGCTAGGTAATAGCTGTGTCTGTCCTGAATATGTAAATACTGATATATAGTATATAGGTATATAGAAGTCGTGCATCGAGATTGATTAACAATGGTTCTGATGTCACTGAATATCACAATGAAGTGAATGGCACTGTGGTGACTCTGTATCTCATTCAGCACGCCTGCGAGGCTGCCATGCGCATGAACCTACAGCTACGTCACCATGGTGCTAGGCACATGTAAGCTACCAGCTACATCACCATGATGCTAGCAATGTAACCTACCAGCTACGTCGCCATGATTGCTAGGCACATGTAAGATACCACTACGTCACCATGATGCTAGGCACATGTAAGCTACCAGCTACGTCGCCATGATGCTAGGCACATGTAAGCTACCAGCTAGTCGCCATTGATGCTAGGCACATGTAAGCTACAGCTACGTCACCATGATACTAGGCACATGTAACCTACCAGCTACGTCACCATGATACTAGGCACATGTAACCTACAGCTACGTCGCCATGATCTAGGCACATGTAAGCTACCAGCTACGTCTCACCATGATGGTAGCACATGTAACCAGGGTTCTCAAGCATTTTCATTTAGCATGGCGGCTGCTTTTACGGGCCTAGTTTTAGCATTTTTTAGCTAATTTTAGCATGAGCGGTTATGATATTAGAGTGGGGTGCATTTTAGGATGGCGGGCTCGACGATAGCCTGCATATGCGGGCCGCCAGGCTATAAGTGCTCTTGGAGAACCCTGGTAACCTACCAGCTACCGTCACCATGTGCTAGGCACATGTAACCTACCAGCTACGTCACCATGATGTACTAGGCACATGTAAATACCAGCTACGTCACCATGATACTAGGCACAATGTAACTACCATGCCAGCGCTACGTCACCATGATTGCTAGGCACGATGTATTAACCTACCAGCTACGTCACCATATGCTAAGGACAATGTATAACTACCAGCCTACGTCACCATGATGTAGGACATGTAACCTACGGCTAAACGGTCGCTCATGGTGCTAG